>NW_028245241.1:0-248000 GCF_964263255.1 Lissotriton vulgaris | reverse complement strand
CACATTTCTGAAGCATGACGTAATGGGGGGGTGTTATCTCTTTTGTCGAAAATCAGCCATTTTTGCTCGAACATTAACCCCATGGCTGCTAAGGCAATTCCCCTCCTGTGCTGGGAATTGCTTGTTTTCATTGTTTTATGACGAGCTGGGCTCGTCATCAGTGTATGAGGAGGCTACACCATGACGAGCCCAGCTCGTCATGAGTGTGGAAGGGGTTAAATGCCTCCAAATGGTATTTAATTAACTTCCCGAGCCCCTGGAAGCATGAAAATCACTTTAAACATGCTAATTTTAGCTCTAACACTGATGATCCACCTACAAATGTGAACTGACGTTCAAAAATAAAACATTTGAAAACGGACCATTTTCCACATTTCTGAAGCATGACGTAATGGGGGGGTGTTATCTCTTTTGTCGAAAATCAGCCGTTTTTGCTGGAACATTAAATGCCTCCAAATGGTATTTAATTAACTTCCCGGGGTGAAGAAACCCTTTTTGAGAACTCAGAGTGAGTAAATTGGCCATTTTCATGCACTTTTAACCATTCCATAAATCTTGTGTTTTGGGCCCCTGGAAGCATGAAAATCACTTTAAACATGCTAATTTTAGCTCTAACACTGATGATCCACCTACAAATGTGAACTGACGTTCAAAAATAAAACATTTGAAAACGGACCATTTTCCACATTTCTGAAGCCTGACGTAATGGGGGGGTGTTCTCTCTTTTGTCGAAAATCAGCCGTTTTTGCTCGAACATTAAATGCCTCCAAATGGTATTTAATAAACTTCCCGAGCCCCTGGAAGCATGAAAATCACTTTAAACATGCTAATTTTAGCTCTAACACTGATGATCCACCTACAAATGTGAACTGACGTTCAAAAATAAAACATTTGAAAACGGACCATTTTCCACATTTCTGAAGCATGACGTAATGGGGGGGTGTTATCTCTTTTGTCGAAAATCAGCCGTTTTTGCTGGAACATTAAATGCCTCCAAATGGTATTTAATTAACTTCCCGGGGTGAAGAAACCCTTTTTGAGAACTCAGAGTGAGTAAATTGGCCATTTTCATGCACTTTTAACCATTCCATAAATCTTGTGTTTTGGGCCCCTGGAAGCATGAAAATCACTTTAAACATGCTAATTTTAGCTCTAACACTGATGATCCACCTACAAATGTGAACTGACGTTCAAAAATAAAACATTTGAAAACGGACCATTTTCCACATTTCTGAAGCATGACGTAATGGGGGGGTGTTATCTCTTTTGTCGAAAATCAGCCGTTTTTGCTCGAACATTAAATGCCTCCAAATGGTATTTAATTAACTTCCCGAGCCCCTGGAAGCATGAAAATCACTTTAAACATGCTAATTTTAGCTCTAACACTGATGATCCACCTACAAATGTGAACTGACGTTCAAAAATAAAACATTTGAAAACGGACCATTTTCCACATTTCTGAAGCATGACGTAATGGGGGGGTGTTATCTCTTTTGTCGAAAATCAGCCGTTTTTGCTCGAAAATAAAATGCCTCCAAATGGTATTTAATTAACTTCCCGAGCCCCTGGAAGCATGAAAATCACTTTAAACATGCTAATTTTAGCTCTAACACTTATGATCCACCTACAAATGTGAACTGACGTTCAAAAATAAAACATTTGAAAACGGACCATTTTCCACATTTCTGAAGCATGACGTAATGGGGGGGTGTTATCTCTTTTGTCGAAAATCAGCCGTTTTTGCTCGAACATTAAATGCCTCCAAATGGTATTTAATTAACTTCCCGAGCCCCTGGAAGCATGAAAATCACTTTAAACATGCTAATTTTAGCTCTAACACTGATGATCCACCTACAAATGTGAACTGACGTTCAAATATAAAACATTTGAAAACGGACCATTTTCCACATTTCTGAAGCATGACGTAATGGGGGGGTGTTATCTCTTTTGTCGAAAATCAGCCGTTTTTGCTCGAAAATTAAATGCCTCCAAATGGTATTTAATTAACTTCCCGAGCCCCTGGAAGCATGAAAATCACTTTAAACATGCTAATTTTAGCTCCAACACTGATGATCCACCTACAAATGTGAACTGACGTTCAAAAATAAAACATTTGAAAACGGACCATTTTCCACATTTCTGAAGCATGACGTAATGGGGGGGTGTTATCTCTTTTGTCGAAAATCAGCCGTTTTTGCTCGAACATTAAATGCCTCCAAATGGTATTTAATTAACTTCCCGGGGTGAAGAAACCCTTTTTGAGAACTCAGAGTGAGTAAATTGGCCATTTTCATGCACTTTTAACCATTCCATAAATCTTGTGTTTTGGGCCCCTGGAAGCATGAAAATCACTTTAAACATGCAAATTTTAGCTCTGACACTGATGATCCACCTACAAATGTGAACTGACGTTCAAAAATAAAACATTTGAAAACGGACCATTTTCCACATTTCTGAAGCATGACGTAATGGGGGGTGTTATCTCTTTTGTCGAAAATCAGCCGTTTTTGCTCGAACATTAAATGCCTCCAAATGGTATTTAATTAACTTCCCAAGCCCCTGGAAGCATGAAAATCACTTTAAACATGCTAATTTTAGCTCTAACACTGATGATCCACCTACAAATGTGAACTGACGTTCAAAAATAAAACATTTGAAAACGGACCATTTTCCACATTTCTGAAGCATGACGTAATGGGGGGGTGTTATCTCTTTTGTCGAAAATCAGCCGTTTTTGCTCGAACATTAAATGCCTCCAAATGGTATTTAATTAACTTCCCGAGCCCCTGGAAGCATGAAAATCACTTTAAAAAATGCTAATTTTAGCTCTAACACTGATGATCCACCTACAAATGTGAACTGACGTTCAAAAATAAAACATTTGAAAACGGACCATTTTCCACATTTCTGAAGCATGACGTAATGGGGGGGGTGTTATCTCTTTTGTCCAAAATCAGCCGTTTTTGCTCGAACATTAAATGCCTCCAAATGGTATTTAATAAACTTCCTGAGCCCCTGGAAGCATGAAAATCACTTTAAACATGCTAATTTTAGCTCTAACACTGATGATCCACCTACAAATGTGAACTGACGTTCAAAAATAAAACATTTGAAAACGGACCATTTTCCACATTTCTGAAGCATGACGTAATGGGGGGGGTGTTATCTCTTTTGTCGAAAATCAGCCGTTTTTGCTGGAACATTAAATGCCTCCAAATGGTATTTAATTAACTTCCCGGGGTGAAGAAACCCTTTTTGAGAACTCAGAGTGAGTAAATTGGCCATTTTCATGCACTTTTAACCATTCCATAAATCTTGTGTTTTGGGCCCCTGGAAGCATGAAAATCACTTTAAACATGCTAATTTTAGCTCTAACACTGATGATCCACCTACAAATGTGAACTGACGTTCAAAAATAAAACATTTGAAAACGGACCATTTTCCACATTTCTGAAGCATGACGTAATGGGGGGGTGTTATCTCTTTTGTCGAAAATCAGCCGTTTTTGCTCGAACATTAAATGCCTCCAAATGGTATTTAATTAACTTCCCGAGCCCCTGGAAGCATGAAAATCACTTTAAACATGCTAATTTTAGCTCTAACACTGATGATCCACCTACAAATGTGAACTGACGTTCAAAAATAAAACATTTGAAAACGGACCATTTTCCACATTTCTGAAGCATGACGTAATGGGGGGATGTTATCTCTTTTGTCCAAAATCAGCCGTTTTTGCTGGAACATTAAATGCCTCCAAATGGTATTTAATTAACTTCACGGGGTGAAGAAACCCTTTTTGAGAACTCAGAGTGAGTAAATTGGCCATTTTCATGCACTTTTAACCATTCCATAAATCTTGTGTTTTGGGCCCCTGGAAGCATGAAAATCACTTTAAACATGCTAATTTTAGCTCTAACACTGATGATCCACCTACAAATGTGAACTGACGTTCAAAAATAAAACATTTGAAAACGGACCATTTTCCACATTTCTGAAGCATGACGTAATGGGGGGGTGTTATCTCTTTTGTCGAAAATCAGCCGTTTTTGCTCGAACATTAAATGCCTCCAAATGGTATTTAATTAACTTCCCGAGCCCCTGGAAGCATGAAAATCACTTTAAACATGCTAATTTTAGCTCTAACACTGATGATCCACCTACAAATGTGAACTGACGTTCAAAAATAAAACATTTGAAAACGGACCATTTTCCACATTTCTGAAGCATGACGTAATGGGGGGGTGTTATCTCTTTTGTCGAAAATCAGCCGTTTTTGCTCGAACATTAAATGCCTCCAAATGGTATTTAATTAACTTCCCGGGGTGAAGAAACCCTTTTTGAGAACTCAGAGTGAGTAAATTGGCCATTTTCATGCACTTTTAACCATTCCATAAATCTTGTGTTTTGGGCCCCTGGCAGCATGAAAATCACTTTAAACATGCTAATTTTAGCTCTGACACTGATGATCCACCTACAAATGTGAACTGACGTTCAAAAATAAAACATTTGAAAACGGACCATTTTCCACATTTCTGAAGCATGACGTAATGGGGGGTGTTATCTCTTTTGTCGAAAATCAGCCTTTTTTTGCTGGAACATTAAATGCCTCCAAATGGTATTTAATTAATTTCCCGGGGTGAAGAAACCCTTTTTGAGAACTCAGAGTGAGTAAATTGGCCATTTTCATGCACTTTTAACCATTCCATAAATCTTGTGTTTTGGGCCCGTGGAAGCATGAAAATCACTTTAAACATGCTAATTTTAGCTCTAACACTGATGATCCACCTACAAATGTGAACTGACGTTCAAAAATAAAACATTTGAAAACGGACCATTTTCCACATTTCTGAAGCATGACATAATGGGGGGGTGTTATCTCTTTTGTCGAAAATCAGCCGTTTTTGCTGGAACATTAAATGCCTCCAAATGGTATTTAATTAACTTCCCGGGGTGAAGAAACCCTTTTTGAGAACTCAGAGTGAGTAAATTGGCCATTTTCATGCACTTTTAACCATTCCATAAATCTTGTGTTTTGGGCCCCTGGAAGCATGAAAATCACTTTAAACATGCTAATTTTAGCTCTAACACTGATGATCCACCTACAAATGTGAACTGACGTTCAAAAATAAAACATTTGAAAACGGACCATTTTCCACATTTCTGAAGCATGACGTAATGGGGGGGTGTTATCTCTTTTGTCGAAAATCAGCCGTTTTTGCTCGAACATTAAATGCCTCCAAATGGTATTTAATTAACTTCCCGAGCCCCTGGAAGCATGAAAATCACTTTAAACATGCTAATTTTAGCTCTAACACTGATGATCCACCTACAAATGTGAACTGACGTTCAAAAATAAAACATTTGAAAACGGACCATTTTCCACATTTCTGAAGCATGACGTAATGGGGGGGTGTTATCTCTTTTGTCGAAAATCAGCCGTTTTTGCTCGAAAATTAAATGCCTCCAAATGGTATTTAATTAACTTCCCGAGCCCCTGGAAGCATGAAAATCACTTTAAACATGCTAATTTTAGCTCTAACACTTATGATCCACCTACAAATGTGAACTGACGTTCAAAAATAAAACATTTGAAAACGGACCATTTTCCACATTTCTGAAGCATGACGTAATGGGGGGGTGTTATCTCTTTTGTCGAAAATCAGCCGTTTTTGCTCGAACATTAAATGCCTCCAAATGGTATTTAATTAACTTCCCGGGGTGAAGAAACCCTTTTTGAGAACTCAGAGTGAGTAAATTGGCCATTTTCATGCACTTTTAACCATTCCATAAATCTTGTGTTTTGGGCCCCTGGAAGCATGAAAATCACTTTAAACATGCTAATTTTAGCTCTAACACTGATGATCCACCTACAAATGTGAACTGACGTTCAAAAATAAAACATTTGAAAACGGACCATTTTCCAAATTTCTGAAGCATGACGTAATGGGGGGGTGTTATCTCTTTTGTCGAAAATCAGCCGTTTTTGTTCGAACATTAAGTGCCTCCAAATGGTATTTAATTAACTTCCCGAGCCCCTGGAAGCATGAAAAACACTTTAAACATGCTAATTTTAGCTCTAACACTGATGATCCACCTACAAATGTGAACTGACGTTCAAAAATAAAACATTTGAAAACGGACCATTTTCCACATTTCTGAAGCATGACGTAATGGGGGGGTGTTATCTCTTTTGTCGAAAATCAGCCGTTTTTGCTCGAACATTAAATGCCTCCAAATGGTATTTAATTAACTTCCCGAGCCCCTGGAAGCATGAAAATCACTTTAAACATGCTAATTTTAGCTCTAACACTGATGATCCACCTACAAATGTGAACTGACGTTCAAAAATAAAACATTTGAAAACGGACCATTTTCCACATTTCTGAAGCATGACGTAATGGGGGGGGTGTTATCTCTTTTGTCGAAAATCAGCCGTTTTTGCTCGAACATTAAATGCCTCCAAATGGTATTTAATTAACTTCCCGGGGTGAAGAAACCCTTTTTGAGAACTCAGAGTGAGTAAATTGGCCATTTTCATGCACTTTTAACCATTCCATAAATCTTGTGTTTTGGGCCCCTGGAAGCATGAAAATCACTTTAAACATGCTAATTTTAGCTCTAACACTGATGATCCACCTACAAATGTGAACTGACGTTCAAAAATAAAACATTTGAAAACGGACCATTTTCCACATTTCTGAAGCATGACGTAATGGGGGGGTGTTATCTCTTTTGTCGAAAATCAGCCGTTTTTGCTCGAACATTAAATGCCTCCAAATGGTATTTAATTAACTTCCCGAGCCCCTGGAAGCATGAAAATCACTTTAAACATGCTAATTTTAGCTCTAACACTGATGATCTACCTACAAATGTGAACTGACGTTCAAAAATAAAACATTTGAAAACGGACCATTTTCCACATTTCTGAAGCATGACGTAATGGGGGGTGTTATCTCTTTTGTCGAAAATCAGTCGTTTTTGCTCGAACATTAAATGCCTCCAAATGGTATTTAATTAACTTCCCGAGCCCCTGGAAGCATGAAAATCACTTTAAACATGCTAATTTTAGCTCTAACACTGATGATCCACCTACAAATGTGAACTGACGTTCAAAAATAAAACATTTGAAAACGGACCATTTTCCACATTTCTGAAGCATGACGTAATGGGGGGGTGTTATCTCTTTTGTCGAAAATCAGCCGTTTTTGCTCGAACATTAAATGCCTCCAAATGGTATTTATCTAACTTCCCGGGGTGAAGAAACCCTTTTTGAGAACTCAGAGTGAGTAAATTGGCCATTTTCATGCACTTTTAACCATTCCATAAATCTTGTGTTTTGGGCCCCTGGAAGCATGAAAATCACTTTAAACATGCTAATTTTAGCTCTAACACTGATAATCCACCTACAAATGTGAACTGACGTTCAAAAATAAAACATTTGAAAACGGACCATTTTCCACATTTCTGAAGCATGACGTAATGGGGGGGTGTTATCTCATTTGTCGAAAATCATCCGTTTTTGCTCGAACATTAAATGCCTCCAAATGGTATTTAATTAACTTCCGGAGCCCCTGGAAGCATGAAAATCACTTTAAACATGCTAATTTTAGCTCTAACACTGATGATCGACCTACAAATGTGAACTGACGTTCAAAAATAAAACATTTGAAAATGGACCATTTTCCACATTTCTGAAGCATGACGTAATGGGGGGGTGTTATCTCTTTTGTCGAAAATCAGCCGTTTTTGCTCGAACATTAAATGCCTCCAAATGGTATTTAATTAACTTCCCGGGGTGAAGAAACCCTTTTTGAGAACTCAGAGAGAGTAAATTGGCCATTTTCATGCACTTTTAACCATTCCATAAATCTTGTGTTTTGGTCCCCTGGAAGCATGAAAATCACTTTAAACATGCTAATTTTAGCTCTAACACTGATGATCCACCTACAAATGTGAACTGACGTTCAAAAATAAAACATTTGAAAACGGACCATTTTCCACATTTCTGAAGCATGACATAATGGGGGGGTGTTATCTCTTTTGTCGAAAATCAGCCGTTTTTGCTGGAACATTAAATGCCTCCAAATGGTATTTAATTAACTTCCCGGGGTGAAGAAACCCTTTTTGAGAACTCAGAGTGAGTAAATTGGCCATTTTCATGCACTTTTAACCATTCCATAAATCTTGTGTTTTGGGCCCCTGGAAGCATGAAAATCACTTTAAACATGCTAATTTTAGCTCTAACACTGATGATCCGCCTACAAATGTGAACTGACGTTCAAAAATAAAACATTTGAAAACGGACCATTTTCCACATTTCTGAAGCATGACGTAATGGGGGGGGTGTTATCTCTTTTGTCGAAAATCAGCCGTTTTTGCTCGAACATTAAATGCCTCCAAATGGTATTTAATTAACTTCCCGGGGTGAAGAAACCCTTTTTGAGAACTCAGAGTGAGTAAATTGGCCATTTTCATGCACTTTTAACCATTCCATAAATCTTGTGTTTTGGGCCCCTGGAAGCATGAAAATCACTTTAAACATGCTAATTTTAGCTCTAACACTGATGATCCACCTGCAAATGTGAACTGACGTTCAAAAATAAAACATTTGAAAACGGACCATTTTCCACATTTCTGAAGCATGACGTAATGGGGGGGTGTTATCTCTTTTGTCGAAAATCAGCCGTTTTTGCTCGAACATTAAATGCCTCCAAATGGTATTTAATTAACTTCCCGAGCCCCTGGAAGCATGAAAATCACTTTAAACATGCTAATTTTAGCTCTAACACTGATGATCCACCTACAAATGTGAACTGACGTTCAAAAATAAAACATTTGAAAACGGACCATTTTCCACATTTCTGAAGCATGACGTAATGGGAGGTGTTATCTCTTTTGTCGAAAATCAGCCGTTTTTGCTCGAACATTAAATGCCTCCAAATGGTATTTAATTAACTTCCGGAGCCCCTGGAAGCATGAAAATCTCTTTAAACATGCTAATTTTAGCTCTAACACTGATGATCCACCTACAAATGTGAACTGACGTTCAAAAATAAAACATTTGAAAACGGACCATTTTCCACATTTCTGAAGCCTGACGTAATGGGGGGGTGTTATCTCTTTTGTCGAAAATCAGCCGTTTTTGCTTGAACATTAAATGCCTCCAAATGGTATTTAATAAACTTCCCGAGCCCCTGGAAGCATGAAAATCACTTTAAACATGCTAATTTTAGCTCTAACACTGATGATCCACCTACAAATGTGAACTGACGTTCAAAAATAAAACATTTGAAAACGGACCATTTTCCACATTTCTGAAGCATGACGTAATGGGGGGGTGTTATCTCTTTTTTCGAAAATCAGCCGTTTTTGCTCGAACATTAAATGCCTCCAAATGGTATTTAATTAACTTCCCGGGGTGAAGAAACCCTTTTTGAGAACTCAGAGTGAGTAAATTGGCCATTTTCATGCACTTTTAACCATTCCATAAATCTTGTGTTTTGGGCCCCTGGAAGCATGAAAATCACTTTAAACATGCTAATTTTAGCTCTGACACTGATGATCCACCTACAAATGTGAACTGACGTTCAAAAATAAAACATTTGAAAACGGACCATTTTCCACATTTCTGAAGCATGACGTAATGGGGGGGTGTTATCTCTTTTGTCGAAAATCAGCCTTTTTTTGCTGGAACATTAAATGCCTCCAAATGGTATTTAATTAATTTCCCGGGGTGAAGAAACCCTTTTTGAGAACTCAGAGTGAGTAAATTGGCCATTTTCATGCACTTTTAACCATTCCATAAATCTTGTGTTTTGGGCCCGTGGAAGCATGAAAATCACTTTAAACATGCTAATTTTAGCTCTAACACTGATGATCCACCTACAAATGTGAACTGACGTTCAAAAATAAAACATTTGAAAACGGACCATTTTCCACATTTCTGAAGCATGACATAATGGGGGGGTGTTATCTCTTTTGTCGAAAATCAGCAGTTTTTGCTGGAACATTAAATGCCTCCAAATGGTATTTAATTAACTTCCCGGGGTGAAGAAACCCTTTTTGAGAACTCAGAGTGAGTAAATTGGCCATTTTCATGCACTTTTAACCATTCCATAAATCTTGTGTTTTGGGCCCCTGGAAGCATGAAAATCACTTTAAACATGCTAATTTTAGCTCTAACACTGATGATCCACCTACAAATGTGAACTGACGTTCAAAAATAAAACATTTGAAAACGGACCATTTTCCACATTTCTGAAGCATGACGTAATGGGGGGGTGTTATCTCTTTTGTCGAAAATCAGCCGTTTTTGCTCGAACATTAAATGCCTCCAAATGGTATTTAATTAACTTCCCGAGCCCCTGGAAGCATGAAAATCACTTTAAACATGCTAATTTTAGCTCTAACACTGATGATCCACCTACAAATGTGAACTGACGTTCAAAAATAAAACATTTGAAAACGGACCATTTTCCACATTTCTGAAGCATGACGTAATGGGGGGGTGTTATCTCTTTTGTCGAAAATCAGCCGTTTTTGCTCGAAAATTAAATGCCTCCAAATGGTATTTAATTAACTTCCCGAGCCCCTGGAAGCATGAAAATCACTTTAAACATGCTAATTTTAGCTCTAACACTTATGATCCACCTACAAATGTGAACTGACGTTCAAAAATAAAACATTTGAAAACGGACCATTTTCCACATTTCTGAAGCATGACGTAATGGGGGGGTGTTATCTCTTTTGTCGAAAATCAGCCGTTTTTGCTCGAACATTAAATGCCTCCAAATGGTATTTAATTAACTTCCCGGGGTGAAGAAACCCTTTTTGAGAACTCAGAGTGAGTAAATTGGCCATTTTCATGCACTTTTAACCATTCCATAAATCTTGTGTTTTGGGCCCCTGGAAGCATGAAAATCACTTTAAACATGCTAATTTTAGCTCTAACACTGATGATCCACCTACAAATGTGAACTGACGTTCAAAAATAAAACATTTGAAAACGGACCATTTTCCACATTTCTGAAGCATGACGTAATGGGGGGGTGTTATCTCTTTTGTCGAAAATCAGCCATTTTTGCTCGAACATTAAATGCCTCCAAATGGTATTTAATTAACTTCCCGAGCCCCTGGAAGCATGAAAATCACTTTAAACATGCTAATTTTAGCTCTAACACTGATGATCCACCTACAAATGTGAACTGACGTTCAAAAATAAAACATTTGAAAACGGACCATTTTCCACATTTCTGAAGCATGACGTAATGGGGGGGTGTTATCTCTTTTGTCGAAAATCAGCCGTTTTTGCTGGAACATTAAATGCCTCCAAATGGTATTTAATTAACTTCCCGGGGTGAAGAAACCCTTTTTGAGAACTCAGAGTGAGTAAATTGGCCATTTTCATGCACTTTTAACCATTCCATAAATCTTGTGTATTGGGCCCCTGGAAGCATGAAAATCACTTTAAACATGCTAATTTTAGCTCTAACACTGATGATCCACCTACAAATGTGAACTGACGTTCAAAAATAAAACATTTATAAACGGACCATTTTCCACATTTCTGAAGCATGACGTAATGGGGGGGTGTTATCTCTTTTGTCGAAAATCAGCCGTTTTTGCTCGAACATTAAATGCCTCCAAATGGTATTTAATTAACTTCCCGAGCCCCTGGAAGCATGAAAATCACTTTAAACATGCTAATTTTAGCTCTAACACTGATGATCCACCTACAAATGTGAACTGACGTTCAAATATAAAACATTTGAAAACGGACCATTTTCCACATTTCTGAAGCATGACGTAATGGGGGGTGTTATCTCTTTTGTCGAAAATCAGCCGTTTTTGCTCGAAAATTAAATGCCTCCAAATGGTATTTAATTAACTTCCCGAGCCCCTGGAAGCATGAAAATCACTTTAAACATGCTAATTTTAGCTCCAACACTGATGATCCACCTACAAATGTGAACTGACGTTCAAAAATAAAACATTTGAAAACGGACCATTTTCCACATTTCTGAAGCATGACGTAATGGGGGGGTGTTATCTCTTTTGTCGAAAATCAGCCGTTTTTGCTGGAACATTAAATGCCTCCAAATGGTATTTAATTAACTTCCCGGGGTGAAGAAACCCTTTTTGAGAACTCAGAGTGAGTAAATTGGCCATTTTCATGCACTTTTAACCATTCCATAAATCTTGTGTTTTGGGCCCCTGGAAGCATGAAAATCACTTTAAACATGCTAATTTTAGCTCTGACACTGATGATCCACCTACAAATGTGAACTGACGTTCAAAAATAAAACATTTGAAAACGGACCATTTTCCACATTTCTGAAGCATGACGTAATGGGGGGTGTTATCTCTTTTGTCGAAAATCAGCCATTTTTGCTCGAACATTAAATGCCTCCAAATGGTATTTAATTAACTTCCCGAGCCCCTGGAAGCATGAAAATCACTTTAAACATGCTAATTTTAGCTCTAACACTGATGATCCACCTACAAATGTGAACTGACGTTCAAAAATAAAACATTTGAAAACGGACCATTTTCCACATTTCTGAAGCATGACGTAATGGGGGGGTGTTATCTCTTTTGTCGAAAATCAGCCGTTTTTGCTTGAAAATTAAATGCCTCCAAATGGTATTTAATTAACTTCCCGAGCCCCTGGAAGCATGAAAATCACTTTAAACATGCTAATTTTAGCTCCAACACTGATGATCCACCTACAAATGTGAACTGACGTTCAAAAATAAAACATTTGAAAACGGACCATTTTCCACATTTCTGAAGCATGACGTAATGGGGGGGTGTTATCTCTTTTGTCGAAAATCAGCCGTTTTTGCTCGAACATTAAATGCCTCCAAATGGTATTTAATTAACTTCCCGGGGTGAAGAAACCCTTTTTGAGAACTCAGAGTGAGTAAATTGGCCATTTTCATGCACTTTTAACCATTCCATAAATCTTGTGTTTTGGGCCCCTGGAAGCATGAAAATCACTTTAAACATGCAAATTTTAGCTCTGACACTGATGATCCACCTACAAATGTGAACTGACGTTCAAAAATAAAACATTTGAAAACGGACCATTTTCCACATTTCTGAAGCATGACGTAATGGGGGGTGTTATCTCTTTTGTCGAAAATCAGCCGTTTTTGCTCGAACATTAAATGCCTCCAAATGGTATTTAATTAACTTCCCGAGCCCCTGGAAGCATGAAAATCACTTTAAACATGCTAATTTTAGCTCTAACACTGATGATCCACCTACAAATGTGAACTGACGTTCAAAAATAAAACATTTGAAAACGGACCATTTTCCACATTTCTGAAGCATGACGTAATGGGGGGGTGTTATCTCTTTTGTCGAAAATCAGCCGTTTTTGCTCGAACATTAAATGCCTCCAAATGGTATTTAATTAACTTCCCGAGCCCCTGGAAGCATGAAAATCACTTTAAAAAATGCTAATTTTAGCTCTAACACTGATGATCCACCTACAAATGTGAACTGACGTTCAAAAATAAAACATTTGAAAACGGACCATTTTCCACATTTCTGAAGCATGACGTAATGGGGGGGGTGTTATCTCTTTTGTCCAAAATCAGCCGTTTTTGCTCGAACATTAAATGCCTCCAAATGGTATTTAATAAACTTCCTGAGCCCCTGGAAGCATGAAAATCACTTTAAACATGCTAATTTTAGCTCTAACACTGATGATCCACCTACAAATGTGAACTGACGTTCAAAAATAAAACATTTGAAAACGGACCATTTTCCACATTTCTGAAGCATGACGTAATGGGGGGGTGTTATCTCTTTTGTCGAAAATCAGCCGTTTTTGCTGGAACATTAAATGCCTCCAAATGGTATTTAATTAACTTCCCGGGGTGAAGAAACCCTTTTTGAGAACTCAGAGTGAGTAAATTGGCCATTTTCATGCACTTTTAACCATTCCATAAATCTTGTGTTTTGGGCCCCTGGAAGCATGAAAATCACTTTAAACATGCTAATTTTAGCTCTAACACTGATGATCCACCTACAAATGTGAACTGACGTTCAAAAATAAAACATTTGAAAACGGACCATTTTCCACATTTCTGAAGCATGACGTAATGGGGGGGTGTTATCTCTTTTGTCGAAAATCAGCCGTTTTTGCTCGAACATTAAATGCCTCCAAATGGTATTTAATTAACTTCCCGAGCCCCTGGAAGCATGAAAATCACTTTAAACATGCTAATTTTAGCTCTAACACTGATGATCCACCTACAAATGTGAACTGACGTTCAAAAATAAAACATTTGAAAACGGACCATTTTCCACATTTCTGAAGCATGACGTAATGGGGGGGTGTTATCTCTTTTGTCCAAAATCAGCCGTTTTTGCTGGAACATTAAATGCCTCCAAATGGTATTTAATTAACTTCACGGGGTGAAGAAACCCTTTTTGAGAACTCAGAGTGAGTAAATTGGCCATTTTCATGCACTTTTAACCATTCCATAAATCTTGTGTTTTGGGCCCCTGGAAGCATGAAAATCACTTTAAACATGCTAATTTTAGCTCTAACACTGATGATCCACCTACAAATGTGAACTGACGTTCAAAAATAAAACATTTGAAAACGGACCATTTTCCACATTTCTGAAGCATGACGTAATGGGGGGGTGTTATCTCTTTTGTCGAAAATCAGCCGTTTTTGCTCGAACATTAAATGCCTCCAAATGGTATTTAATTAACTTCCCGAGCCCCTGGAAGCATGAAAATCACTTTAAACATGCTAATTTTAGCTCTAACACTGATGATCCACCTACAAATGTGAACTGACGTTCAAATATAAAACATTTGAAAACGGACCATTTTCCACATTTCTGAAGCATGACGTAATGGGGGGGTGTTATCTCTTTTTTCGAAAATCAGCCGTTTTTGCTCGAACATTAAATGCCTCCAAATGGTATTTAATTAACTTCCCGGGGTGAAGAAACCCTTTTTGAGAACTCAGAGTGAGTAAATTGGCCATTTTCATGCACTTTTAACCATTCCATAAATCTTGTGTTTTGGGCCCCTGGAAGCATGAAAATCACTTTAAACATGCTAATTTTAGCTCTGACACTGATGATCCACCTACAAATGTGAACTGACGTTCAAAAATAAAACATTTGAAAACGGACCATTTTCCACATTTCTGAAGCATGACGTAATGGGGGGGTGTTATCTCTTTTGTCGAAAATCAGCCTTTTTTTGCTGGAACATTAAATGCCTCCAAATGGTATTTAATTAATTTCCCGGGGTGAAGAAACCCTTTTTGAGAACTCAGAGTGAGTAAATTGGCCATTTTCATGCACTTTTAACCATTCCATAAATCTTGTGTTTTGGGCCCGTGGAAGCATGAAAATCACTTTAAACATGCTAATTTTAGCTCTAACACTGATGATCCACCTACAAATGTGAACTGACGTTCAAAAATAAAACATTTGAAAACGGACCATTTTCCACATTTCTGAAGCATGACATAATGGGGGGGTGTTATCTCTTTTGTCGAAAATCAGCCGTTTTTGCTGGAACATTAAATGCCTCCAAATGGTATTTAATTAACTTCCCGGGGTGAAGAAACCCTTTTTGAGAACTCAGAGTGAGTAAATTGGCCATTTTCATGCACTTTTAACCATTCCATAAATCTTGTGTTTTGGGCCCCTGGAAGCATGAAAATCACTTTAAACATGCTAATTTTAGCTCTAACACTGATGATCCACCTACAAATGTGAACTGACGTTCAAAAATAAAACATTTGAAAACGGACCATTTTCCACATTTCTGAAGCATGACGTAATGGGGGGGTGTTATCTCTTTTGTCGAAAATCAGCCGTTTTTGCTCGAACATTAAATGCCTCCAAATGGTATTTAATTAACTTCCCGAGCCCCTGGAAGCATGAAAATCACTTTAAACATGCTAATTTTAGCTCTAACACTGATGATCCACCTA
This sequence comes from Lissotriton vulgaris, assembly GCF_964263255.1. NCBI lineage: Eukaryota > Metazoa > Chordata > Amphibia > Caudata > Salamandridae > Lissotriton > Lissotriton vulgaris. Next base: position 232,024 of record NW_028245241.1, on the reverse strand, counting down.
CAAATGTGAACTGACGTTCAAAAATAAAACATTTGAAAACGGACCATTTTCCACATTTCTGAAGCATGACGTAATGGGGGGGTGTTATCTCTTTTGTCGAAAATCAGCCGTTTTTGCTCGAAAATTAAATGCCTCCAAATGGTATTTAATTAACTTCCCGAGCCCCTGGAAGCATGAAAATCACTTTAAACATGCTAATTTTAGCTCTAACACTTATGATCCACCTACAAATGTGAACTGACGTTCAAAAATAAAACATTTGAAAACGGACCATTTTCCACATTTCTGAAGCATGACGTAATGGGGGGGTGTTATCTCTTTTGTCGAAAATCAGCCGTTTTTGCTCGAACATTAAATGCCTCCAAATGGTATTTAATTAACTTCCCGGGGTGAAGAAACCCTTTTTGAGAACTCAGAGTGAGTAAATTGGCCATTTTCATGCACTTTTAACCATTCCATAAATCTTGTGTTTTGGGCCCCTGGAAGCATGAAAATCACTTTAAACATGCTAATTTTAGCTCTAACACTGATGATCCACCTACAAATGTGAACTGACGTTCAAAAATAAAACATTTGAAAACGGACCATTTTCCACATTTCTGAAGCATGACGTAATGGGGGGGTGTTATCTCTTTTGTCGAAAATCAGCCATTTTTGCTCGAACATTAAATGCCTCCAAATGGTATTTAATTAACTTCCCGAGCCCCTGGAAGCATGAAAATCACTTTAAACATGCTAATTTTAGCTCTAACACTGATGATCCACCTACAAATGTGAACTGACGTTCAAAAATAAAACATTTGAAAACGGACCATTTTCCACATTTCTGAAGCATGACGTAATGGGGGGGTGTTATCTCTTTTGTCGAAAATCAGCCGTTTTTGCTGGAACATTAAATGCCTCCAAATGGTATTTAATTAACTTCCCGGGGTGAAGAAACCCTTTTTGAGAACTCAGAGTGAGTAAATTGGCCATTTTCATGCACTTTTAACCATTCCATAAATCTTGTGTATTGGGCCCCTGGAAGCATGAAAATCACTTTAAACATGCTAATTTTAGCTCTAACACTGATGATCCACCTACAAATGTGAACTGACGTTCAAAAATAAAACATTTATAAACGGACCATTTTCCACATTTCTGAAGCATGACGTAATGGGGGGGTGTTATCTCTTTTGTCGAAAATCAGCCGTTTTTGCTCGAACATTAAATGCCTCCAAATGGTATTTAATTAACTTCCCGAGCCCCTGGAAGCATGAAAATCACTTTAAACATGCTAATTTTAGCTCTAACACTGATGATCCACCTACAAATGTGAACTGACGTTCAAATATAAAACATTTGAAAACGGACCATTTTCCACATTTCTGAAGCATGACGTAATGGGGGGTGTTATCTCTTTTGTCGAAAATCAGCCGTTTTTGCTCGAAAATTAAATGCCTCCAAATGGTATTTAATTAACTTCCCGAGCCCCTGGAAGCATGAAAATCACTTTAAACATGCTAATTTTAGCTCCAACACTGATGATCCACCTACAAATGTGAACTGACGTTCAAAAATAAAACATTTGAAAACGGACCATTTTCCACATTTCTGAAGCATGACGTAATGGGGGGGTGTTATCTCTTTTGTCGAAAATCAGCCGTTTTTGCTGGAACATTAAATGCCTCCAAATGGTATTTAATTAACTTCCCGGGGTGAAGAAACCCTTTTTGAGAACTCAGAGTGAGTAAATTGGCCATTTTCATGCACTTTTAACCATTCCATAAATCTTGTGTTTTGGGCCCCTGGAAGCATGGAAATCACTTTAAACATGCTAATTTTAGCTCTGACACTGATGATCCACCTACAAATGTGAACTGACGTTCAAAAATAAAACATTTGAAAACGGACCATTTTCCACATTTCTGAAGCATGACGTAATGGGGGGTGTTATCTCTTTTGTCGAAAATCAGCCATTTTTGCTCGAACATTAAATGCCTCCAAATGGTATTTAATTAACTTCCCGAGCCCCTGGAAGCATGAAAATCACTTTAAACATGCTAATTTTAGCTCTAACACTGATGATCCACCTACAAATGTGAACTGACGTTCAAAAATAAAACATTTGAAAACGGACCATTTTCCACATTTCTGAAGCATGACGTAATGGGGGGGTGTTATCTCTTTTGTCGAAAATCAGCCGTTTTTGCTTGAAAATTAAATGCCTCCAAATGGTATTTAATTAACTTCCCGAGCCCCTGGAAGCATGAAAATCACTTTAAACATGCTAATTTTAGCTCCAACACTGATGATCCACCTACAAATGTGAACTGACGTTCAAAAATAAAACATTTGAAAACGGACCATTTTCCACATTTCTGAAGCATGACGTAATGGGGGGGTGTTATCTCTTTTGTCGAAAATCAGCCGTTTTTGCTCGAACATTAAATGCCTCCAAATGGTATTTAATTAACTTCCCGGGGTGAAGAAACCCTTTTTGAGAACTCAGAGTGAGTAAATTGGCCATTTTCATGCACTTTTAACCATTCCATAAATCTTGTGTTTTGGGCCCCTGGAAGCATGAAAATCACTTTAAACATGCAAATTTTAGCTCTGACACTGATGATCCACCTACAAATGTGAACTGACGTTCAAAAATAAAACATTTGAAAACGGACCATTTTCCACATTTCTGAAGCATGACGTAATGGGGGGTGTTATCTCTTTTGTCGAAAATCAGCCGTTTTTGCTCGAACATTAAATGCCTCCAAATGGTATTTAATTAACTTCCCGAGCCCCTGGAAGCATGAAAATCACTTTAAACATGCTAATTTTAGCTCTAACACTGATGATCCACCTACAAATGTGAACTGACGTTCAAAAATAAAACATTTGAAAACGGACCATTTTCCACATTTCTGAAGCATGACGTAATGGGGGGGTGTTATCTCTTTTGTCGAAAATCAGCCGTTTTTGCTCGAACATTAAATGCCTCCAAATGGTATTTAATTAACTTCCCGAGCCCCTGGAAGCATGAAAATCACTTTAAAAAATGCTAATTTTAGCTCTAACACTGATGATCCACCTACAAATGTGAACTGACGTTCAAAAATAAAACATTTGAAAACGGACCATTTTCCACATTTCTGAAGCATGACGTAATGGGGGGGGTGTTATCTCTTTTGTCCAAAATCAGCCGTTTTTGCTCGAACATTAAATGCCTCCAAATGGTATTTAATAAACTTCCTGAGCCCCTGGAAGCATGAAAATCACTTTAAACATGCTAATTTTAGCTCTAACACTGATGATCCACCTACAAATGTGAACTGACGTTCAAAAATAAAACATTTGAAAACGGACCATTTTCCACATTTCTGAAGCATGACGTAATGGGGGGGTGTTATCTCTTTTGTCGAAAATCAGCCGTTTTTGCTGGAACATTAAATGCCTCCAAATGGTATTTAATTAACTTCCCGGGGTGAAGAAACCCTTTTTGAGAACTCAGAGTGAGTAAATTGGCCATTTTCATGCACTTTTAACCATTCCATAAATCTTGTGTTTTGGGCCCCTGGAAGCATGAAAATCACTTTAAACATGCTAATTTTAGCTCTAACACTGATGATCCACCTACAAATGTGAACTGACGTTCAAAAATAAAACATTTGAAAACGGACCATTTTCCACATTTCTGAAGCATGACGTAATGGGGGGGTGTTATCTCTTTTGTCGAAAATCAGCCGTTTTTGCTCGAACATTAAATGCCTCCAAATGGTATTTAATTAACTTCCCGAGCCCCTGGAAGCATGAAAATCACTTTAAACATGCTAATTTTAGCTCTAACACTGATGATCCACCTACAAATGTGAACTGACGTTCAAAAATAAAACATTTGAAAACGGACCATTTTCCACATTTCTGAAGCATGACGTAATGGGGGGGTGTTATCTCTTTTGTCCAAAATCAGCCGTTTTTGCTGGAACATTAAATGCCTCCAAATGGTATTTAATTAACTTCACGGGGTGAAGAAACCCTTTTTGAGAACTCAGAGTGAGTAAATTGGCCATTTTCATGCACTTTTAACCATTCCATAAATCTTGTGTTTTGGGCCCCTGGAAGCATGAAAATCACTTTAAACATGCTAATTTTAGCTCTAACACTGATGATCCACCTACAAATGTGAACTGACGTTCAAAAATAAAACATTTGAAAACGGACCATTTTCCACATTTCTGAAGCATGACGTAATGGGGGGGTGTTATCTCTTTTGTCGAAAATCAGCCGTTTTTGCTCGAACATTAAATGCCTCCAAATGGTATTTAATTAACTTCCCGAGCCCCTGGAAGCATGAAAATCACTTTAAACATGCTAATTTTAGCTCTAACACTGATGATCCACCTACAAATGTGAACTGACGTTCAAAAATAAAACATTTGAAAACGGACCATTTTCCACATTTCTGAAGCATGACGTAATGGGGGGGTGTTATCTCTTTTGTCGAAAATCAGCCGTTTTTGCTCGAACATTAAATGCCTCCAAATGGTATTTAATTAACTTCCCGAGCCCCTGGAAGCATGAAAATCACTTTAAACATGCTAATTTTAGCTCTAACACTGATGATCCACCTACAAATGTGAACTGACGTTCAAAAATAAAACATTTGAAAACGGACCATTTTCCACATTTCTGAAGCATGACGTAATGGGGGGGTGTTATCTCTTTTGTCGAAAATCAGCCGTTTTTGCTCGAAAATTAAATGCCTCCAAATGGTATTTAATTAACTTCCCGAGCCCCTGGAAGCATGAAAATCACTTTAAACATGCTAATTTTAGCTCTAACACTTATGATCCACCTACAAATGTGAACTGACGTTCAAAAATAAAACATTTGAAAACGGACCATTTTCCACATTTCTGAAGCATGACGTAATGGGGGGGTGTTATCTCTTTTGTCGAAAATCAGCCGTTTTTGCTCGAACATTAAATGCCTCCAAATGGTATTTAATTAACTTCCCGGGGTGAAGAAACCCTTTTTGAGAACTCAGAGTGAGTAAATTGGCCATTTTCATGCACTTTTAACCATTCCATAAATCTTGTGTTTTGGGCCCCTGGAAGCATGAAAATCACTTTAAACATGCTAATTTTAGCTCTAACACTGATGATCCACCTACAAATGTGAACTGACGTTCAAAAATAAAACATTTGAAAACGGACCATTTTCCACATTTCTGAAGCATGACGTAATGGGGGGGTGTTATCTCTTTTGTCGAAAATCAGCCATTTTTGCTCGAACATTAAATGCCTCCAAATGGTATTTAATTAACTTCCCGAGCCCCTGGAAGCATGAAAATCACTTTAAACATGCTAATTTTACCTCTAACACTGATGATCCACCTACAAATGTGAACTGACGTTCAAAAATAAAACATTTGAAAACGGACCATTTTCCACATTTCTGAAGCATGACGTAATGGGGGGGTGTTATCTCTTTTGTCGAAAATCAGCCGTTTTTGCTGGAACATTAAATGCCTCCAAATGGTATTTAATTAACTTCCCGGGGTGAAGAAACCCTTTTTGAGAACTCAGAGTGAGTAAATTGGCCATTTTCATGCACTTTTAACCATTCCATAAATCTTGTGTATTGGGCCCCTGGAAGCATGAAAATCACTTTAAACATGCTAATTTTAGCTCTAACACTGATGATCCACCTACAAATGTGAACTGACGTTCAAAAATAAAACATTTGAAAACGGACCATTTTCCACATTTCTGAAGCCTGACGTAATGGGGGGGTGTTATCTCTTTTGTCGAAAATCAGCCGTTTTTGCTCGAACATTAAATGCCTCCAAATGGTATTTAATAAACTTCCCGAGCCCCTGGAAGCATGAAAATCACTTTAAACATGCTAATTTTAGCTCTAACACTGATGATCCACCTACAAATGTGAACTGACGTTCAAAAATAAAACATTTGAAAACGGACCATTTTCCACATTTCTGAAGCATGACGTAATGGGGGGGTGTTATCTCTTTTGTCGAAAATCAGCCGTTTTTGCTGGAACATTAAATGCCTCCAAATGGTATTTAATTAACTTCCCGGGGTGAAGAAACCCTTTTTGAGAACTCAGAGTGAGTAAATTGGCCATTTTCATGCACTTTTAACCATTCCATAAATCTTGTGTTTTGGGCCCCTGGAAGCATGAAAATCACTTTAAACATGCTAATTTTAGCTCTAACACTGATGATCCACCTACAAATGTGAACTGACGTTCAAAAATAAAACATTTGAAAACTGACCATTTTCCACATTTCTGAAGCATGACGTAATGGGGGGGTGTTATCTCTTTTGTCGAAAATCAGCCGTTTTTGCTCGAACATTAAATGCCTCCAAATGGTATTTAATTAACTTCCCGAGCCCCTGGAAGCATGAAAATCACTTTAAACATGCTAATTTTAGCTCTAACACTGATGATCCACCTACAAATGTGAACTGACGTTCAAAAATAAAACATTTGAAAATGGACCATTTTCCACATTTCTGAAGCATGACGTAATGGGGGGGTGTTATCTCTTTTGTCGAAAATCAGCCGTTTTTGCTCGAAAATTAAATGCCTCCAAATGGTATTTAATTAACTTCCCGAGCCCCTGGAAGCATGAAAATCACTTTAAACATGCTAATTTTAGCTCTAACACTTATGATCCACCTACAAATGTGAACTGACGTTCATAAATAAAACATTTGAAAACGGACCATTTTCCACATTTCTGAAGCATAACGTAATGGGGGGGTGTTATCTCTTTTGTCGAAAATCAGCCGTTTTTGCTCGAACATTAAATGCCTCCAAATGGTATTTAATTAACTTCCCGGGGTGAAGAAACCCTTTTTGAGAACTCAGAGTGAGTAAATTGGCCATTTTCATGCACTTTTAACCATTCCATAAATCTTGTGTTTTGGGCCCCTGGAAGCATGAAAATCACTTTAAACATGCTAATTTTAGCTCTAACACTGATGATCCACCTACAAATGTGAACTGACGTTCAAAAATAAAACATTTGAAAACGGACCATTTTCCAAATTTCTGAAGCATGACGTAATGGGGGGGTGTTATCTCTTTTGTCGAAAATCAGCCGTTTTTGTTCGAACATTAAATGCCTCCAAATGGTATTTAATTAACTTCCCGAGCCCCTGGAAGCATGAAAATCACTTTAAACATGCTAATTTTAGCTCTAACACTGATGATCCACCTACAAATGTGAACTGACGTTCAAAAATAAAACATTTGAAAACGGACCATTTTCCACATTTCTGAAGCATGACGTAATGGGGGGGTGTTATCTCTTTTGTCGAAAATCAGCCGTTTTTGCTCGAACATTAAATGCCTCCAAATGGTATTTAATTAACTTCCCGAGCCCCTGGAAGCATGAAAATCACTTTAAACATGCTAATTTTAGCTCTAACACTGATGATCCACCTACAAATGTGAACTGACGTTCAAAAATAAAACATTTGAAAACGGACCATTTTCCACATTTCTGAAGCATGACGTAATGGGGGGGGTGTTATCTCTTTTGTCGAAAATCAGCCGTTTTTGCTCGAACATTAAATGCCTCCAAATGGTATTTAATTAACTTCCCGGGGTGAAGAAACCCTTTTTGAGAACTCAGAGTGAGTAAATTGGCCATTTTCATGCACTTTTAACCATTCCATAAATCTTGTGTTTTGGGCCCCTGGAAGCATGAAAATCACTTTAAACATGCTAATTTTAGCTCTAACACTGATGATCCACCTACAAATGTGAACTGACGTTCAAAAATAAAACATTTGAAAACGGACCATTTTCCACATTTCTGAAGCATGACGTAATGGGGGGGTGTTATCTCTTTTGTCGAAAATCAGCCGTTTTTGCTCGAACATTAAATGCCTCCAAATGGTATTTAATTAACTTCCCGAGCCCCTGGAAGCATGAAAATCACTTTAAACATGCTAATTTTAGCTCTAACACTGATGATCTACCTACAAATGTGAACTGACGTTCAAAAATAAAACATTTGAAAACGGACCATTTTCCACATTTCTGAAGCATGACGTAATGGGGGGTGTTATCTCTTTTGTCGAAAATCAGTCGTTTTTGCTCGAACATTAAATGCCTCCAAATGGTATTTAATTAACTTCCCGAGCCCCTGGAAGCATGAAAATCACTTTAAACATGCTAATTTTAGCTCTAACACTGATGATCCACCTACAAATGTGAACTGACGTTCAAAAATAAAACATTTGAAAACGGACCATTTTCCACATTTCTGAAGCATGACGTAATGGGGGGGTGTTATCTCTTTTGTCGAAAATCAGCCGTTTTTGCTCGAACATTAAATGCCTCCAAATGGTATTTATCTAACTTCCCGGGGTGAAGAAACCCTTTTTGAGAACTCAGAGTGAGTAAATTGGCCATTTTCATGCACTTTTAACCATTCCATAAATCTTGTGTTTTGGGCCCCTGGAAGCATGAAAATCACTTTAAACATGCTAATTTTAGCTCTAACACTGATGATCCACCTACAAATGTGAACTGACGTTCAAAAATAAAACATTTGAAAACGGACCATTTTCCACATTTCTGAAGCATGACGTAATGGGGGGGTGTTATCTCTTTTGTCGAAAATCAGCCGTTTTTGCTCGAACATTAAATGCCTCCAAATGGTATTTAATTAACTTCCCGGGGTGAAGAAACCCTTTTTGAGAACTCAGAGTGAGTAAATTGGCCATTTTCATGCACTTTTAACCATTCCATAAATCTTGTGTTTTGGGCCCCTGGAAGCATGAAAATCACTTTAAACATGCTAATTTTAGCTCTAACACTGATGATCCACCTACAAATGTGAACTGACGTTCAAAGATAAAACATTTGGAAACGGACCATTTTCCACATTTCTGAAGCATGACGTAATGGGGGGGTGTTATCTCTTTTGTCGAAAATCAGCCGTTTTTGCTCGAACATTAAATGCCTCCAAATGGTATTTAATTAACTTCCCGAGCCCCTGGAAGCATGAAAATCACTTTAAACATGCTAATTTTAGCTCTAACACTGATGATCCACCTAGAAATGTGAACTGACGTTCAAAAATAAAACATTTGAAAACGGACCATTTTCCACATTTCTGAAGCATGACGTAATGGGGGGGTGTTATCTCTTTTGTCGAAAATCAGCCGTTTTTGCTCGAACATTAAATGCCTCCAAATGGTATTTAATTAACTTCCCGGGGTGAAGAAACCCTTTTTGAGAACTCAGAGTGAGTAAATTGGCCATTTTCATGCACTTTTAACCATTCCATAAATCTTGTGTTTTGGGCCCCTGGAAGCATGAAAATCACTTTAAACATGCTAATTTTAGCTCTAACACTGATGATCCACCTGCAAATGTGAACTGACGTTCAAAAATAAAACATTTGAAAACGGACCATTTTCCACATTTCTGAAGCATGACGTAATGGGGGGGTGTTATCTCTTTTGTCGAAAATCAGCCGTTTTTGCTCGAACATTAAATGCCTCCAAATGGTATTTAATTAACTTCCCGAGCCCCTGGAAGCATGAAAATCACTTTAAACATGCTAATTTTAGCTCTAACACTGATGATCCACCTACAAATGTGAACTGACGTTCAAAAATAAAACATTTGAAAACGGACCATTTTCCACATTTCTGAAGCATGACGTAATGGGAGGTGTTATCTCTTTTGTCGAAAATCAGCCGTTTTTGCTCGAACATTAAATGCCTCCAAATGGTATTTAATTAACTTCCGGAGCCCCTGGAAGCATGAAAATCTCTTTAAACATGCTAATTTTAGCTCTAACACTGATGATCCACCTACAAATGTGAACTGACGTTCAAAAATAAAACATTTGAAAACGGACCATTTTCCACATTTCTGAAGCCTGACGTAATGGGGGGGTGTTATCTCTTTTGTCGAAAATCAGCCGTTTTTGCTTGAACATTAAATGCCTCCAAATGGTATTTAATAAACTTCCCGAGCCCCTGGAAGCATGAAAATCACTTTAAACATGCTAATTTTAGCTCTAACACTGATGATCCACCTACAAATGTGAACTGACGTTCAAAAATAAAACATTTGAAAACGGACCATTTTCCACATTTCTGAAGCATGACGTAATGGGGGGGTGTTATCTCTTTTGTCGAAAATCAGCCGTTTTTGCTGGAACATAAAAATCCTCCAAATGGTATTTAATTAACTTCCCGGGGTGAAGAAACCCTTTTTGAGAACTCAGAGTGAGTAAATTGGCCATTTTCATGCACTTTTAACCATTCCATAAATCTTGTGTTTTGGGCCCCTGGAAGCATGAAAATACTTTAAACATGCTAATTTTAGCTCTAACACTGATGATCCACCTACAAATGTGAACTGACGTTCAAAAATAAAACATTTGAAAACGGACCATTTTCCACATTTCTGAAGCATGACGTAATGGGGGGGTGTTATCTCTTTTGTCGAAAATCAGCCGTTTTTGCTCGAACATTAAATGCCTCCAAATTGTATTTAATTAACTTCCCGAGCCCCTGGAAGCATGAAAATCACTTTAAACATGCTAATTTTAGCTCTAACACTGATGATCCACCTACAAATGTGAACTGACGTTCAAAAATAAAACATTTGAAAACGGACCATTTTCCACATTTCTGAAGCATGACGTAATGGGGGGTGTTATCTCTTTTGTCGAAAATCAGCTGTTTTTGCTGGAACATTAAATGCCTCCAAATGGTATTTAATTAACTTCACGGGGTGAAGAAACCCTTTTTGAGAACTCAGAGTGAGTAAATTGGCCATTTTCATGCACTTTTAACCATTCCATAAATCTTGTGTTTTGGGCCCCTGGAAGCATGAAAATCACTTTAAACATGCTAATTTTAGCTCTAACACTGATGATCCACCTACAAATGTGAACTGACGTTCAAAAATAAAACATTTGAAAACGGACCATTTTCCACATTTCTGAAGCATGACGTAATGGGGGGGTGTTATCTCTTTTGTCGAAAATCAGCCGTTTTTGCTCGAACATTAAATGCCTCCAAATGGTATTTAATTAACTTCCCGAGCCCCTGGAAGCATGAAAATCACTTTAAACATGCTAATTTTAGCTCTAACACTGATGATCCACCTACAAATGTGAACTGACGTTCAAATATAAAACATTTGAAAACGGACCATTTTCCACATTTCTGAAGCATGACGTAATGGGGGGGTGTTATCTCTTTTGTCGAAAATCAGCCGTTTTTGCTCGAAAATTAAATGCCTCCAAATGGTATTTAATTAACTTCCCGAGCCCCTGGAAGCATGAAAATCACTTTAAACATGCTAATTTTAGCTCCAACACTGATGATCCACCTACAAATGTGAACTGACGTTCAAAAATAAAACATTTGAAAACGGACCATTTTCCACATTTCTGAAGCATGACGTAATGGGGGGGGTGTTATCTCTTTTGTCGAAAATCAGCCGTTTTTGCTCGAACATTAAATGCCTCCAAATGGTATTTAATTAACTTCCCGGGGTGAAGAAACCCTTTTTGAGAACTCAGAGTGAGTAAATTGGCCATTTTCATGCACTTTTAACCATTCCATAAATCTTGTGTTTTGGGCCCCTGGAAGCATGAAAATCACTTTAAACATGCTAATTTTAGCTCTGACACTGATGATCCACCTACAAATGTGAACTGACGTTCAAAAATAAAACATTTGAAAACGGACCATTTTCCACATTTCTGAAGCATGACGTAATGGGGGGTGTTATCTCTTTTGTCGAAAATCAGCCATTTTTGCTCGAACATTAAATGCCTCCAAATGGTATTTAATTAACTTCCCGAGCCCCTGGAAGCATGAAAATCACTTTAAACATGCTAATTTTAGCTCTAACACTGATGATCCACCTACAAATGTGAACTGACGTTCAAAAATAAAACATTTGAAAACGGACCATTTTCCACATTTCTGAAGCATGACGTAATGGGGGGGTGTTATCTCTTTTGTCGAAAATCAGCCGTTTTTGCTCGAACATTAAATGCCTCCAAATGGTATTTAATTAACTTCCCGAGCCCCTGGAAGCATGAAAATCACTTTAAACATGCTAATTTTAGCTCTAACACTGATGATCCACCTACAAATGTGAACTGACGTTCAAAAATAAAACATTTGAAAACGGACCATTTTCCACATTTCTGAAGCATGACGTAATGGGGGGGGTGTTATCTCTTTTGTCGAAAATCAGCCGTTTTTGCTGGAACATTAAATGCCTCCAAATGGTATTTAATTAACTTCCCGGGGTGAAGAAACCTTTTTTGAGAACTCAGAGTGAGTAAATTGGCCATTTTCATGCACTTTTAACCATTCCATAAATCTTGTGTTTTGGGCCCCTGGAAGCATGAAAATCACTTTAAACATGCTAATTTTAGCTCTAACACTGATGATCCACCTGCAAATGTGAACTGACGTTCAAAACTAAAACATTTGAAAACGGACCATTTTCCACATTTCTGAAGCATGACGTAATGGGGGGGGTGTTATCTCTTTTGTCGAAAATCAGCCGTTTTTGCTCGAACATTAAATGCCTCCAAATGGTATTTAATTAACTTCCCGGGGTGAAGAAACCCTTTTTGAGAACTCAGAGTGAGTAAATTGGCCATTTTAATGCACTTTTAACCATTCCATAAATCTTGTGTTTTGGGCCCCTGGAAGCATGAAAATCACTTTAAACATGCTAATTTTAGCTCTAACACTGATGATCCACCTACAAATGTGAACTGACGTTCAAAAATAAAACATTTGAAAACGGACCATTTTCCACATTTCTGAAGCATGACGTAATGGGGGGGGTGTTATCTCTTTTGTCGAAAATCAGCCGTTTTTGCTCGAACATTAAATGCCTCCAAATGGTATTTAATTAACTTCCCGAGCCCCTGGAAGCATGAAAATCACTTTAAACATGCTAATTTTAGCTCTAACACTGATGATCTACCTACAAATGTGAACTGACGTTCAAAAATAAAACATTTGAAAACGGACCATTTTCCACATTTCTGAAGCATGACGTAATGGGGGGGTGTTATCTCTTTTGTCGAAAATCAGCCGTTTTTGCTCGAACATTAAATGCCTCCAAATGGTATTTAATTAACTTCCCGAGCCCCTGGAAGCATGAAAATCACTTTAAACATGCTAATTTTAGCTCTAACACTGATGATCCACCTACAAATGTGAACTGACGTTCAAAAATAAAACATTTGAAAACGGACCATTTTCCACATTTCTGAAGCATGACGTAATGGGGGGGTGTTATCTCTTTTGTCGAAAATCAGCCGTTTTTGCTCGAACATTAAATGCCTCCAAATAGTATTTATCTAACTTCCCGGGGTGAAGAAACCCTTTTTGAGAACTCAGAGTGAGTAAATTGGCCATTTTCATGCACTTTTAACCATTCCATAAATCTTGTGTTTTGGGCCCCTGGAAGCATGAAAATCACTTTAAACATGCTAATTTTAGCTCTAACATTGATAATCCACCTACAAATGTGAACTGACGTTCAAAAATAAAACATTTGAAAACGGACCATTTTCCACATTTCTGAAGCATGACGTAATGGGGGGGTGTTATCTCTTTTGTCGAAAATCATCCGTTTTTGCTTGAACATTAAATGCCTCCAAATGGTATTTAATTAACTTCCGGAGCCCCTGGAAGCATGAAAATCACTTTAAACATGCTAATTTTAGCTCTAACACTGATGATCCACCTACAAATGTGAACTGACGTTCAAAAATAAAACATTTGAAAACGGACCATTTTCCACATTTCTGAAGCATGACGTAATGGGGGGGTGTTATCTCTTTTGTCGAAAATCAGCCGTTTTTGCTCGAACATTAAATGCCTCCAAATGGTATTTAATTAACTTCCCGGGGTGAAGAAACCCTTTTTGAGAACTCAGAGTGAGTAAATTGGCCATTTTCATGCACTTTTAACCATTCCATAAATCTTGTGTTTTGGTCCCCTGGAAGCATGAAAATCACTTTAAACATGCTAATTTTAGCTCTAACACTGATGATCCACCTACAAATGTGAACTGACGTTCAAAAATAAAACATTTGAAAACGGACCATTTTCCACATTTCTGAAGCATGACATAATGGGGGGGTGTTATCTCTTTTGTCGAAAATCAGCCGTTTTTGCTGGAACATTAAATGCCTCCAAATGGTATTTAATTAACTTCCCGGGGTGAAGAAACCCTTTTTGAGAACTCAGAGTGAGTAAATTGGCCATTTTCATGCACTTTTAACCATTCCATAAATCTTGTGTTTTGGGCCCCTGGAAGCATGAAAATCACTTTAAACATGCTAATTTTAGCTCTAACACTGATGATCCGCCTACAAATGTGAACTGACGTTCAAAAATAAAACATTTTAAAACGGACCATTTTCCACATTTCTGAAGCATGACGTAATGGGGGGGTGTTATCTCTTTTGTCGAAAATCAGCCGTTTTTGCTCGAACATTAAATGCCTCCAAATGGTATTTAATTAACTTCCCGGGGTGAAGAAACCCTTTTTGAGAACTCAGAGTGAGTAAATTGGCCATTTTCATGCACTTTTAACCATTCCATAAATCTTGTGTTTTGGGCCCCTGGAAGCATGAAAATCACTTTAAACATGCTAATTTTAGCTCTAACACTGATGATCCACCTACAAATGTGAACTGACGTTCAAAAATAAAACATTTGAAAACGGACCATTTTCCACATTTCTGAAGCATGACGTAATGGGGGGGTGTTATCTCTTTTGTCGAAAATCAGCCGTTTTTGCTCGAACATTAAATGCCTCCAAATGGTATTTAATTAACTTCCCGAGCCCCTGGAAGCATGAAAATCACTTTAAACATGCTAATTTTAGCTCTAACACTGATGATCCACCTACAAATGTGAACTGACGTTCAAAAATAAAACATTTGAAAACGGACCATTTTCCACATTTCTGAAGCATGACGTAATGGGGGGGTGTTATCTCTTTTGTCGAAAATCAGCCGTTTTTGCTGGAACATTAAATGCCTCCAAATGGTATTTAATTAACTTCACGGGGTGAAGAAACCCTTTTTGAGAACTCAGAGTGAGTAAATTGGCCATTTTCATGCACTTTTACCCATTCCATAAATCTTGTGTTTTGGGCCCCTGGAAGCATGAAAATCACTTTAAACATGCTAATTTTAGCTCTAACACTGATGATCCACCTACAAATGTGAACTGACGTTCAAAAATAAAACATTTGAAAACGGACCATTTTCCACATTTCTGAAGCATGACGTAATGGGGGGGTGTTATCTCTTTTGTCGAAAATCAGCCGTTTTTGCTCGAACATTAAATGCCTCCAAATGGTATTTAATTAACTTCCCGAGCCCCTGGAAGCATGAAAATCACTTTAAACATGCTAAATTTAGCTCTAACACTGATGATCCACCTACAAATGTGAACTGACGTTCAAATATAAAACATTTGAAAACGGACCATTTTCCACATTTCTGAAGCATGACGTAATGGGGTGGTGTTATCTCTTTTGTCGAAAATCAGCCGTTTTTGCTCGAAAATTAAATGCCTCCAAATGGTATTTAATTAACTTCCCGAGCCCCTGGAAGCATGAAAATCACTTTAAACATGCTAATTTTAGCTCTAACACTGATGATCCACCTACAAATGTGAACTGACGTTCAAAAATAAAACATTTGAAAACGGACCATTTTCCACATTTCTGAAGCATGACGTAATGGGGGGGTGTTATCTCTTTTGTCGAAAATCAGCCGTTTTTGCTCGAACATTAAATGCCCCCAAATGGTATTTAATTAACTTCCCGGGGTGAAGAAACCCTTTTTGAGAACTCAGAGTGAGTAAATTGGCCATTTTCATGCACTTTTAACCATTCCATAAATGTTGTGTTTTGGGCCCCTGGAAGCATGAAAATCACTTTAAACATGCTAATTTTAGCTCTGACACTGATGATCCACCTACAAATGTGAACTGACGTTCAAAAATAAAACATTTGAAAACGGACCATTTTCCACATTTCTGAAGCATGACGTAATGGGGGGTGTTATCTCTTTTGTCGAAAATCAGCCATTTTTGCTCGAACATTAAATGCCTCCAAATGGTATTTAATTAACTTCCCGAGCCCCTGGAAGCATGAAAATCACTTTAAACATGCTAATTTTAGCTCTAACACTGATGATCCACCTACAAATGTGAACTGACGTTCAAAAATAAAACATTTGAAAACGGACCATTTTCCACATTTCTGAAGCATGACGTAATGGGGGGGTGTTATCTCTTTTGTCGAAAATCAGCCGTTTTTGCTCGAACATTAAATGCCTCCAAATGGTATTTAATTAACTTCCCGAGCCCCTGGAAGCATGAAAATCACTTTAAACATGCTAATTTTAGCTCTAACACTGATGATCCACCTACAAATGTGAACTGACGTTCAAAAATAAAACATTTGAAAACGGACCATTTTCCACATTTCTGAAGCATGACGTAATGGGGGGGGTGTTATCTCTTTTGTCGAAAATCAGCCGTTTTTGCTGGAACATTAAATGCCTCCAAATGGTATTTAATTAACTTCCCGGGGTGAAGAAACCTTTTTTGAGAACTCAGAGTGAGTAAATTGGCCATTTTCATGCACTTTTAACCATTCCATAAATCTTGTGTTTTGGGCCCCTGGAAGCATGAAAATCACTTTAAACATGCTAATTTTAGCTCTAACACTGATGATCCACCTGCAAATGTGAACTGACGTTCAAAACTAAAACATTTGAAAACGGACCATTTTCCACATTTCTGAAGCATGACGTAATGGGGGGGGTGTTATCTCTTTTGTCGAAAATCAGCCGTTTTTGCTCGAACATTAAATGCCTCCAAATGGTATTTAATTAACTTCCCGGGGTGAAGAAACCCTTTTTGAGAACTCAGAGTGAGTAAATTGGCCATTTTAATGCACTTTTAACCATTCCATAAATCTTGTGTTTTGGGCCCCTGGAAGCATGAAAATCACTTTAAACATGCTAATTTTAGCTCTAACACTGATGATCCACCTACAAATGTGAACTGACGTTCAAAAATAAAACATTTGAAAACGGACCATTTTCCACATTTCTGAAGCATGACGTAATGGGGGGGGTGTTATCTCTTTTGTCGAAAATCAGCCGTTTTTGCTCGAACATTAAATGCCTCCAAATGGTATTTAATTAACTTCCCGAGCCCCTGGAAGCATGAAAATCACTTTAAACATGCTAATTTTAGCTCTAACACTGATGATCTACCTACAAATGTGAACTGACGTTCAAAAATAAAACATTTGAAAACGGACCATTTTCCACATTTCTGAAGCATGACGTAATGGGGGGGTGTTATCTCTTTTGTCGAAAATCAGCCGTTTTTGCTCGAACATTAAATGCCTCCAAATGGTATTTAATTAACTTCCCGAGCCCCTGGAAGCATGAAAATCACTTTAAACATGCTAATTTTAGCTCTAACACTGATGATCCACCTACAAATGTGAACTGACGTTCAAAAATAAAACATTTGAAAACGGACCATTTTCCACATTTCTGAAGCATGACGTAATGGGGGGGTGTTATCTCTTTTGTCGAAAATCAGCCGTTTTTGCTCGAACATTAAATGCCTCCAAATAGTATTTATCTAACTTCCCGGGGTGAAGAAACCCTTTTTGAGAACTCAGAGTGAGTAAATTGGCCATTTTCATGCACTTTTAACCATTCCATAAATCTTGTGTTTTGGGCCCCTGGAAGCATGAAAATCACTTTAAACATGCTAATTTTAGCTCTAACATTGATAATCCACCTACAAATGTGAACTGACGTTCAAAAATAAAACATTTGAAAACGGACCATTTTCCACATTTCTGAAGCATGACGTAATGGGGGGGTGTTATCTCTTTTGTCGAAAATCATCCGTTTTTGCTTGAACATTAAATGCCTCCAAATGGTATTTAATTAACTTCCGGAGCCCCTGGAAGCATGAAAATCACTTTAAACATGCTAATTTTAGCTCTAACACTGATGATCCACCTACAAATGTGAACTGACGTTCAAAAATAAAACATTTGAAAACGGACCATTTTCCACATTTCTGAAGCATGACGTAATGGGGGGGTGTTATCTCTTTTGTCGAAAATCAGCCGTTTTTGCTCGAACATTAAATGCCTCCAAATGGTATTTAATTAACTTCCCGGGGTGAAGAAACCCTTTTTGAGAACTCAGAGTGAGTAAATTGGCCATTTTCATGCACTTTTAACCATTCCATAAATCTTGTGTTTTGGTCCCCTGGAAGCATGAAAATCACTTTAAACATGCTAATTTTAGCTCTAACACTGATGATCCACCTACAAATGTGAACTGACGTTCAAAAATAAAACATTTGAAAACGGACCATTTTCCACATTTCTGAAGCATGACGTAATGGGGGGGTGTTATCTCTTTTGTCGAAAATCAGCCGTTTTTGCTCGAACATTAAATGCCTCCAAATGGTATTTAATTAACTTCCCGGGGTGAAGAAACCCTTTTTGAGAACTCAGAGTGAGTAAATTGGCCATTTTCATGCACTTTTAACCATTCCATAAATCTTGTGTTTTGGGCCCCTGGAAGCATGAAAATCACTTTAAACATGCTAATTTTAGCTCTAACACTGATGATCCACCTACAAATGTGAACTGACGTTCAAAAATAAAACATTTGAAAACGGACCATTTTCCACATTTCTGAAGCATGACGTAATGGGGGGGTGTTATCTCTTTTGTCGAAAATCAGCCGTTTTTGCTCGAACATTAAATGCCTCCAAATGGTATTTAATTAACTTCCCGAGCCCCTGGAAGCATGAAAATCACTTTAAACATGCTAATTTTAGCTCTAACACTGATGATCCACCTACAAATGTGAACTGACGTTCAAAAATAAAACATTTGAAAACGGACCATTTTCCACATTTCTGAAGCATGACGTAATGGGGGGGTGTTATCTCTTTTGTCGAAAATCAGCCGTTTTTGCTGGAACATTAAATGCCTCCAAATGGTATTTAATTAACTTCACGGGGTGAAGAAACCCTTTTTGAGAACTCAGAGTGAGTAAATTGGCCATTTTCATGCACTTTTACCCATTCCATAAATCTTGTGTTTTGGGCCCCTGGAAGCATGAAAATCACTTTAAACATGCTAATTTTAGCTCTGACACTGATGATCCACCTACAAATGTGAACTGACGTTCAAAAATAAAACATTTGAAAACGGACCATTTTCCACATTTCTGAAGCATGACGTAATGGGGGGGTGTTATCTCTTTTGTCGAAAATCAGCCGTTTTTGCTCGAACATTAAATGCCTCCAAATGGTATTTAATTAACTTCCCGAGCCCCTGGAAGCATGAAAATCACTTTAAACATGCTAAATTTAGCTCTAACACTGATGATCCACCTACAAATGTGAACTGACGTTCAAATATAAAACATTTGAAAACGGACCATTTTCCACATTTCTGAAGCATGACGTAATGGGGTGGTGTTATCTCTTTTGTCGAAAATCAGCCGTTTTTGCTCGAAAATTAAATGCCTCCAAATGGTATTTAATTAACTTCCCGAGCCCCTGGAAGCATGAAAATCACTTTAAACATGCTAATTTTAGCTCTAACACTGATGATCCACCTACAAATGTGAACTGACGTTCAAAAATAAAACATTTGAAAACGGACCATTTTCCACATTTCTGAAGCATGACGTAATGGGGGGGTGTTATCTCTTTTGTCGAAAATCAGCCGTTTTTGCTCGAACATTAAATGCCCCCAAATGGTATTTAATTAACTTCCCGGGGTGAAGAAACCCTTTTTGAGAACTCAGAGTGAGTAAATTGGCCATTTTCATGCACTTTTAACCATTCCATAAATGTTGTGTTTTGGGCCCCTGGAAGCATGAAAATCACTTTAAACATGCTAATTTTAGCTCTGACACTGATGATCCACCTACAAATGTGAACTGACGTTCAAAAATAAAACATTTGAAAACGGACCATTTTCCACATTTCTGAAGCATGACGTAATGGGGGGTGTTATCTCTTTTGTCGAAAATCAGCCGTTTTTGCTCGAACATTAAATGCCTCCAAATGGTATTTAATTAACTTCCCGAGCCCCTGGAAGCATGAAAATCACTTTAAACATGCTAATTTTAGCTCTAACACTGATGATCCACCTACAAATGTGAACTGAGGTTCAAAAATAAAACATTTGAAAACGGACCATTTTCCACATTTCTGAAGCATGACGTAATGGGGGGGTGTTATCTCTTTTGTCGAAAATCAGCTGTTTTTGCTCGAACATTAAATGCCTCCAAATGGTATTTAATCAACTTCCCGAGCCCCTGGAAGCATGAAAATCACTTTAAACATGCTAATTTTAGCTCTAACACTGATGATCCACCTACAAATGTGAACTGACGTTCAAAAATAAAACATTTGAAAACGGACCATTTTCCACATTTCTGAAGCATGACGTAATGGGGGGTGTTATCTCTTTTGTCGAAAATCAGCCGTTTTTGCTCGAACATTAAATGCCTCCAAATGGTATTTAATTAACTTCCCGGGGTGAAGAAACCCTTTTTGAGAACTCAGAGTGAGTAAATTGGCCATTTTCATGCACTTTTAACCATTCCATAAATCTTGTGTTTTGGGCCCCTGGAAGCATGAAAATCACTTTAAACATGCTAATTTTAGCTCTAACACTGATAATCCACCTACAAATGTGAACTGACGTTCAAAAATAAAACATTTGAAAACGGACCATTTTCCACATTTCTGAAGCATGACGTAATGGGGGGGTGTTATCTCTTTTGTCGAAAATCATCCGTTTTTGCTTGAACATTAAATGCCTCCAAATGGTATTTAATTAACTTCCGGAGCCCCTGGAAGCATGAAAATCACTTTAAACATGCTAATTTTAGCTCTAACACTGATGATCCACCTACAAATGTGAACTGACGTTCAAAAATAAAACATTTGAAAACGGACCATTTTCCACATTTCTGAAGCATGACGTAATGGGGGGGTGTTATCTCTTTTGTCGAAAATCAGCCGTTTTTGCTCGAACATTAAATGCCTCCAAATGGTATTTAATTAACTTCCCGGGGTGAAGAAACCCTTTTTGAGAACTCAGAGTGAGTAAATTGGCCATTTTCATGCACTTTTAACCATTCCATAAATCTTGTGTTTTGGTCCCCTGGAAGCATGAAAATCACTTTAAACATGCTAATTTTAGCTCTAACACTGATGATCCACCTACAAATGTGAACTGACGTTCAAAAATAAAACATTTGAAAACGGACCATTTTCCACATTTCTGAAGCATGACATAATGGGGGGGTGTTATCTCTTTTGTCGAAAATCAGCCGTTTTTGCTGGAACATTAAATGCCTCCAAATGGTATTTAATTAACTTCCCGGGGTGAAGAAACCCTTTTTGAGAACTCAGAGTGAGTAAATTGGCCATTTTCATGCACTTTTAACCATTCCATAAATCTTGTGTTTTGGGCCCCTGGAAGCATGAAAATCACTTTAAACATGCTAATTTTAGCTCTAACACTGATGATCCGCCTACAAATGTGAACTGACGTTCAAAAATAAAACATTTTAAAACGGACCATTTTCCACATTTCTGAAGCATGACGTAATGGGGGGGTGTTATCTCTTTTGTCGAAAATCAGCCGTTTTTGCTCGAACATTAAATGCCTCCAAATGGTATTTAATTAACTTCCCGGGGTGAAGAAACCCTTTTTGAGAACTCAGAGTGAGTAAATTGGCCATTTTCATGCACTTTTAACCATTCCATAAATCTTGTGTTTTGGGCCCCTGGAAGCATGAAAATCACTTTAAACATGCTAATTTTAGCTCTAACACTGATGATCCACCTACAAATGTGAACTGACGTTCAAAGATAAAACATTTGAAAACGGACCATTTTCCACATTTCTGAAGCATGACGTAATGGGGGGGTGTTATCTCTTTTGTCGAAAATCAGCCGTTTTTGCTCGAACATTAAATGCCTCCAAATGGTATTTAATTAACTTCCCGAGCCCCTGGAAGCATGAAAATCACTTTAAACATGCTAATTTTAGCTCTAACACTGATGATCCACCTAGAAATGTGAACTGACGTTCAAAAATAAAACATTTGAAAACGGACCATTTTCCACATTTCTGAAGCATGACGTAATGGGGGGGTGTTATCTCTTTTGTCGAAAATCAGCCGTTTTTGCTCGAACATTAAATGCCTCCAAATGGTATTTAATTAACTTCCCGGGGTGAAGAAACCCTTTTTGAGAACTCAGAGTGAGTAAATTGGCCATTTTCATGCACTTTTAACCATTCCATAAATCTTGTGTTTTGGGCCCCTGGAAGCATGAAAATCACTTTAAACATGCTAATTTTAGCTCTAACACTGATGATCCACCTACAAATGTGAACTGACGTTCAAAAATAAAACATTTGAAAACGGACCATTTTCCACATTTCTGAAGCATGACGTAATGGGGGGTGTTATCTCTTTTGTCGAAAATCAGCCGTTTTTGCTCGAACATTAAATGCCTCCAAATGGTATTTAATTAACTTCCCGAGCCCCTGGAAGCATGAAAATCACTTTAAACATGCTAATTTTAGCTCTAACACTGATGATCCACCTACAAATGTGAACTGACGTTCAAAAATAAAACATTTGAAAACGGACCATTTTCCACATTTCTGAAGCATGACGTAATGGGGGGGTGTTATCTCTTTTGTCGAAAATCAGCCGTTTTTGCTGGAACATTAAATGCCTCCAAATGGTATTTAATTAACTTCCCGGGGTGAAGAAACCCTTTTTGAGAACTCAGAGTGAGTAAATTGGCCATTTTCATGCACTTTTAACCATTCCATAAATCTTGTGTTTTGGGCCCCTGGAAGCATGAAAATCACTTTAAACATGCTAATTTTAGCTCTAACACTGATGATCCACCTACAAATGTGAACTGACGTTCAAAAATAAAACATTTGAAAACGGACCATTTTCCACATTTCTGAAGCATGACGTAATGGGGGGGTGTTATCTCTTTTGTCGAAAATCAGCCGTTTTTGCTCGAACATTAAATGCCTCCAAATGGTATTTAATTAACTTCCCGAGCCCCTGGAAGCATGAAAATCACTTTAAACATGCTAATTTTAGCTCTAACACTGATGATCCACCTACAAATGTGAACTGACGTTCAAAAATAAAACATTTGAAAACGGACCATTTTCCACATTTCTGAAGCATGACGTAATGGGGGGTGTTATCTCTTTTGTCGAAAATCAGCCGTTTTTGCTGGAACATTAAATGCCTCCAAATGGTATTTAATTAACTTCACGGGGTGAAGAAACCCTTTTTGAGAACTCAGAGTGAGTAAATTGGCCATTTTCATGCACTTTTACCCATTCCATAAATCTTGTGTTTTGGGCCCCTGGAAGCATGAAAATCACTTTAAACATGCTAATTTTAGCTCTAACACTGATGATCCACCTACAAATGTGAACTGACGTTCAAAAATAAAACATTTGAAAACGGACCATTTTCCACATTTCTGAAGCATGACGTAATGGGGGGGTGTTATCTCTTTTGTCGAAAATCAGCCGTTTTTGCTCGAACATTAAATGCCTCCAAATGGTATTTAATTAACTTCCCGAGCCCCTGGAAGCATGAAAATCACTTTAAACATGCTAAATTTAGCTCTAACACTGATGATCCACCTACAAATGTGAACTGACGTTCAAATATAAAACATTTGAAAACGGACCATTTTCCACATTTCTGAAGCATGACGTAATGGGGTGGTGTTATCTCTTTTGTCGAAAATCAGCCGTTTTTGCTCGAAAATTAAATGCCTCCAAATGGTATTTAATTAACTTCCCGAGCCCCTGGAAGCATGAAAATCACTTTAAACATGCTAATTTTAGCTCTAACACTGATGATCCACCTACAAATGTGAACTGACGTTCAAAAATAAAACATTTGAAAACGGACCATTTTCCACATTTCTGAAGCATGACGTAATGGGGGGGTGTTATCTCTTTTGTCGAAAATCAGCCGTTTTTGCTCGAACATTAAATGCCCCCAAATGGTATTTAATTAACTTCCCGGGGTGAAGAAACCCTTTTTGAGAACTCAGAGTGAGTAAATTGGCCATTTTCATGCACTTTTAACCATTCCATAAATGTTGTGTTTTGGGCCCCTGGAAGCATGAAAATCACTTTAAACATGCTAATTTTAGCTCTGACACTGATGATCCACCTACAAATGTGAACTGACGTTCAAAAATAAAACATTTGAAAACGGACCATTTTCCACATTTCTGAAGCATGACGTAATGGGGGGTGTTATCTCTTTTGTCGAAAATCAGCCGTTTTTGCTCGAACATTAAATGCCTCCAAATGGTATTTAATTAACTTCCCGAGCCCCTGGAAGCATGAAAATCACTTTAAACATGCTAATTTTAGCTCTAACACTGATGATCCACCTACAAATGTGAACTGACGTTCAAAAATAAAACATTTGAAAACGGACCATTTTCCACATTTCTGAAGCATGACGTAATGGGGGGGGTGTTATCTCTTTTGTCGAAAATCAGCTGTTTTTGCTCGAACATTAAATGCCTCCAAATGGTATTTAATCAACTTCCCGAGCCCCTGGAAGCATGAAAATCACTTTAAACATGCTAATTTTAGCTCTAACACTGATGATCCACCTACAAATGTGAACTGACGTTCAAAAATAAAACATTTGAAAACGGACCATTTTCCACATTTCTGAAGCATGACGTAATGGGGGGTGTTATCTCTTTTGTCGAAAATCAGCCGTTTTTGCTCGAACATTAAATGCCTCCAAATGGTATTTAATTAACTTCCCGGGGTGAAGAAACCCTTTTTGAGAACTCAGAGTGAGTAAATTGGCCATTTTCATGCACTTTTAACCATTCCATAAATCTTGTGTTTTGGGTCCCTGGAAGCATGAAAATCACTTTAAACATGCTAATTTTAGCTCTAACACTGATGATCCACCTGCAAATGTGAACTGACGTTCAAAAATAAAACATTTGAAAACGGACCATTTTCCACATTTCTGAAGCATGACGTAATGGGGGGTGTTATCTCTTTTGTCGAAAATCATCCGTTTTTGCTTGAACATTAAATGCCTCCAAATGGTATTTAATTAACTTCCCGAGCCCCTGGAAGCATGAAAATCACTTTAAACATGCTAATTTTAGCTCTAACACTGATGATCCACCTACAAATGTGAACTGACGTTCAAAAATAAAACATTTGAAAACGGACCATTTTCCACATTTCTGAAGCATGACGTAATGGGGGGTGTTATCTCTTTTGTCGAAAATCAGCCGTTTTTGCTCGAACATTAAATGCCTCCAAATGGTATTTAATTAACTTCCCGGGGTGAAGAAACCCTTTTTGAGAACTCAGAGTGAGTAAATTGGCCATTTTCATGCACTTTTAACCATTCCATAAATCTTGTGTTTTGGTCCCCTGGAAGCATGAAAATCACTTTAAACATGCTAATTTTAGCTCTAACACTGATGATCCACCTACAAATGTGAACTGACGTTCAAAAATAAAACATTTGAAAACGGACCATTTTCCACATTTCTGAAGCATGACATAATGGGGGGGTGTTATCTCTTTTGTCGAAAATCAGCCGTTTTTGCTGGAACATTAAATGCCTCCAAATGGTATTTAATTAACTTCCCGGGGTGAAGAAACCCTTTTTGAGAACTCAGAGTGAGTAAATTGGCCATTTTCATGCACTTTTAACCATTCCATAAATCTTGTGTTTTGGGCCCCTGGAAGCATGAAAATCACTTTAAACATGCTAATTTTAGCTCTAACACTGATGATCCGCCTACAAATGTGAACTGACGTTCAAAAATAAAACATTTTAAAACGGACCATTTTCCACATTTCTGAAGCATGACGTAATGGGGGGGTGTTATCTCTTTTGTCGAAAATCAGCCGTTTTTGCTCGAACATTAAATGCCTCCAAATGGTATTTAATTAACTTCCCGGGGTGAAGAAACCCTTTTTGAGAACTCAGAGTGAGTAAATTGGCCATTTTCATGCACTTTTAACCATTCCATAAATCTTGTGTTTTGGGCCCCTGGAAGCATGAAAATCACTTTAAACATGCTAATTTTAGCTCTAACACTGATGATCCACCTACAAATGTGAACTGACGTTCAAAGATAAAACATTTGAAAACGGACCATTTTCCACATTTCTGAAGCATGACGTAATGGGGGGGTGTTATCTCTTTTGTCGAAAATCAGCCGTTTTTGCTCGAACATTAAATGCCTCCAAATGGTATTTAATTAACTTCCCGAGCCCCTGGAAGCATGAAAATCACTTTAAACATGCTAATTTTAGCTCTAACACTGATGATCCACCTAGAAATGTGAACTGACGTTCAAAAATAAAACATTTGAAAACGGACCATTTTCCACATTTCTGAAGCATGACGTAATGGGGGGGTGTTATCTCTTTTGTCGAAAATCAGCCGTTTTTGCTCGAACATTAAATGCCTCCAAATGGTATTTAATTAACTTCCCGGGGTGAAGAAACCCTTTTTGAGAACTCAGAGTGAGTAAATTGGCCATTTTCATGCACTTTTAACCATTCCATAAATCTTGTGTTTTGGGCCCCTGGAAGCATGAAAATCACTTTAAACATGCTAATTTTAGCTCTAACACTGATGATCCACCTACAAATGTGAACTGACGTTCAAAAATAAAACATTTGAAAACGGACCATTTTCCACATTTCTGAAGCATGACGTAATGGGGGGTGTTATCTCTTTTGTCGAAAATCAGCCGTTTTTGCTCGAACATTAAATGCCTCCAAATGGTATTTAATTAACTTCCCGAGCCCCTGGAAGCATGAAAATCACTTTAAACATGCTAATTTTAGCTCTAACACTGATGATCCACCTACAAATGTGAACTGACGTTCAAAAATAAAACATTTGAAAACGGACCATTTTCCACATTTCTGAAGCATGACGTAATGGGGGGGTGTTATCTCTTTTGTCGAAAATCAGCCGTTTTTGCTGGAACATTAAATGCCTCCAAATGGTATTTAATTAACTTCCCGGGGTGAAGAAACCCTTTTTGAGAACTCAGAGTGAGTAAATTGGCCATTTTCATGCACTTTTAACCATTCCATAAATCTTGTGTTTTGGGCCCCTGGAAGCATGAAAATCACTTTAAACATGCTAATTTTAGCTCTAACACTGATGATCCACCTACAAATGTGAACTGACGTTCAAAAATAAAACATTTGAAAACGGACCATTTTCCACATTTCTGAAGCATGACGTAATGGGGGGGTGTTATCTCTTTTGTCGAAAATCAGCCGTTTTTGCTCGAACATTAAATGCCTCCAAATGGTATTTAATTAACTTCCCGAGCCCCTGGAAGCATGAAAATCACTTTAAACATGCTAATTTTAGCTCTAACACTGATGATCCACCTACAAATGTGAACTGACGTTCAAAAATAAAACATTTGAAAACGGACCATTTTCCACATTTCTGAAGCATGACGTAATGGGGGGGTGTTATCTCTTTTGTCGAAAATCAGCCGTTTTTGCTCGAACATTAAATGCCCCCAAATGGTATTTAATTAACTTCCCGGGGTGAAGAAACCCTTTTTGAGAACTCAGAGTGAGTAAATTGGCCATTTTCATGCACTTTTAACCATTCCATAAATGTTGTGTTTTGGGCCCCTGGAAGCATGAAAATCACTTTAAACATGCTAATTTTAGCTCTGACACTGATGATCCACCTACAAATGTGAACTGACGTTCAAAAATAAAACATTTGAAAACGGACCATTTTCCACATTTCTGAAGCATGACGTAATGGGGGGTGTTATCTCTTTTGTCGAAAATCAGCCGTTTTTGCTCGAACATTAAATGCCTCCAAATGGTATTTAATTAACTTCCCGAGCCCCTGGAAGCATGAAAATCACTTTAAACATGCTAATTTTAGCTCTAACACTGATGATCCACCTACAAATGTGAACTGACGTTCAAAAATAAAACATTTGAAAACGGACCATTTTCCACATTTCTGAAGCATGACGTAATGGGGGGGTGTTATCTCTTTTGTCGAAAATCAGCTGTTTTTGCTCGAACATTAAATGCCTCCAAATGGTATTTAATCAACTTCCCGAGCCCCTGGAAGCATGAAAATCACTTTAAACATGCTAATTTTAGCTCTAACACTGATGATCCACCTACAAATGTGAACTGACGTTCAAAAATAAAACATTTGAAAACGGACCATTTTCCACATTTCTGAAGCATGACGTAATGGGGGGTGTTATCTCTTTTGTCGAAAATCAGCCGTTTTTGCTCGAACATTAAATGCCTCCAAATGGTATTTAATTAACTTCCCGGGGTGAAGAAACCCTTTTTGAGAACTCAGAGTGAGTAAATTGGCCATTTTCATGCACTTTTAACCATTCCATAAATCTTGTGTTTTGGGTCCCTGGAAGCATGAAAATCACTTTAAACATGCTAATTTTAGCTCTAACACTGATGATCCACCTGCAAATGTGAACTGACGTTCAAAAATAAAGCATTTGAAAACGGACCATTTTCCACATTTCTGAAGCATGACGTAATGGGGGGGGTGTTATCTCTTTTGTCGAAAATCAGCCGTTTTTGCTCGAACATTAAATGCCTCCAAATGGTATTTAATTAACTTCCCGAGCCCCTGGAAGCATGAAAATCACTTTAAACATGCTAATTTTAGCTCTAACACTGATGATCCACCTACAAATGTGAACTGACGTTCAAAAATAAAACATTTGAAAACGGACCATTTTCCACATTTCTGAAGCATGACGTAATGGGGGGTGTTATCTCTTTTGTCGAAAATCAGCCGTTTTTGCTCGAACATTAAATGCCTCCAAATGGTATTTAATTAACTTCCCGAGCCCCTGGAAGCATGAAAATCACTTTAAACATGCTAATTTTAGCTCTAACACTGATGATCCACCTACAAATGTGAACTGACGTTCAAAAATAAAACATTTGAAAACGGACCATTTTCCACATTTCTGAAGCATGACGTAATGGGGGGGTGTTATCTCTTTTGTCGAAAATCAGCCGTTTTTGCTGGAACATTAAATGCCTCCAAATGGTATTTAATTAACTTCCCGGGGTGAAGAAACCCTTTTTGAGAATTCAGAGTGAGTAAATTGGCCATTTTCATGCACTTTTAACCATTCCATAAATCTTGTGTTTTGGGCCCCTGGAAGCATGAAAATCACTTTAAACATGCTAATTTTAGCTCTAACACTGATGATCCACCTACAAATGTGAACTGACGTTCAAAAATAAAACATTTGAAAACGGACCATTTTCCACATTTCTGAAGCATGACGTAATGGGGGGGTGTTATCTCTTTTGTCGAAAATCAGCCGTTTTTGCTCGAACATTAAATGCCTCCAAATGGTATTTAATTAACTTCCCGAGCCCCTGGAAGCATGAAAATCACTTTAAACATGCTAATTTTAGCTCTAACACTGATGATCCACCTACAAATGTGAACTGACGTTCAAAAATAAAACATTTGAAAACGGACCATTTTCCACATTTCTGAAGCATGACGTAATGGGGGGGTGTTATCTCTTTTGTCGAAAATCTGCCGTTTTTGCTCGAACATTAAATGCCTCCAAATGGTATTAAATTAACTTCCCGAGCCCCTGGAAGCATGAAAATCACTTTAAACATGCTAATTTTAGCTCTAACACTGATGATCCACCTACAAATGTGAACTGACGTTCAAAAATAAAACATTTGAAAACGGACCATTTTCCACATTTCTGAAGCATGACGTAATGGGGGGGGTGATATCTCTTTTGTCGAAAATCAGCCGTTTTTGCTCGAACATTAAATGCCTCCAAATGGTATTTAATTAACTTCCCGAGCCCCTGGAAGCATGAAAATCACTTTAAACATGCTAATTTTAGCTCTAACACTGATGATCCACCTACAAATGTGAACTGACGTTCAAAAATAAAACATTTGAAAACGGACCATTTTCCACATTTCTGAAGCATGACGTAATGGGGGGGTGTTATCTCTTTTGTCGAAAATCAGCCGTTTTTGCTCGAACATTAAATGCCTCCAAATGGTATTTAATTAACTTCCCGAGCCCCTGGAAGCATGAAAATCACTTTAAACATGCTAATTTTAGCTCTAACACTGATGATCCACCTACAAATGTGAACTGACGTTCAAAAATAAAACATTTGAAAACAGACCATTTTCCACATTTCTGAAGCATGACATAATGGGGGGGTGTTATCTCTTTTGTCGAAAATCAGCCGTTTTTGCTCGAACATTAAATGCCTCCAAATGGTATTTAATTAACTTCCCGGGGTGAAGAAACCCTTTTTGAGAATTCAGAGTGAGTAAATTGGCCATTTTCATGCACTTTTAACCATTCCATAAATCTTGTGTTTTGGGCCCCTGGAAGCATGAAAATCACTTTAAACATGCTAATTTTAGCTCTAACACTGATAATCCACCTACAAATGTGAACTGACGTTCAAAAATAAAACATTTGAAAACGGACCATTTTCCACATTTCTGAAGCATGACGTAATGGGGGGGTGTTATCTCTTTTGTCGAAAATCAGCCGTTTTTGCTCAAACATTAAATGCCTCCAAATGGTATTTAATTAACTTCCCGAGCCCCTGGAAGCATGAAAATCACTTTAAACATGCTAATTTTAGCTCTAACACTGATGATCCACCTACAAATGTGAACTGACGTTCAAAAATAAAACATTTGAAAACGGACCATTTTCCACATTTCTGAAGCATGACGTAATGGGGGGGTGTTATCTCTTTTGTCGAAAATCTGCCGTTTTTGCTCGAACATTAAATGCCTCCAAATGGTATTAAATTAACTTCCCGAGCCCCTGGAAGCATGAAAATCACTTTAAACATGCTAATTTTAGCTCTAACACTGATGATCCACCTACAAATGTGAACTGACGTTCAAAAATAAAACATTTGAAAACGGACCATTTTCCACATTTCTAAAGCATGACGTAATGGGGGGGGGTGATATCTCTTTTGTCGAAAATCAGCCGTTTTTGCTCGAACATTAAATGCCTCCAAATGGTATTTAATTAACTTCCTGAGCCCCTGGAAGCATGAAAATCACTTTAAACATGCTAATTTTAGCTCTAACACTGATGATCCACCTACAAATGTGAACTGACGTTCAAAAATAAAACATTTGAAAACGGACCATTTTCCACATTTCTGAAGCATGACGTAATGGGGGGGTGTTATCTCTTTTGTCGAAAATCAGCCGTTTTTGCTCGAACATTAAATGCCTCCAAATGGTATTTAATTAACTTCCCGGGGTGAAGAAACCCTTTTTGAGAACTCAGAGTGAGTAAATTGGCCATTTTCATGCACTTTTAACCATTCCATAAATCTTGTGTTTTGGGCCCCTGGAAGCATGAAAATCACTTTAAACATGCTAATTTTAGCTCTAACACTGATGATCCACCTACAAATGTGAACTGACGTTTAAAAATAAAACATTTGAAAACGGACCATTTTCCACATTTCTGAAGCATGACGTAATGGGGGGGGTGTTATCTCTTTTGTCGAAAATCAGCCGTTTTTGCTCGAACATTAAATGCCTCCAAATGGTATTTATTTCACTTCCCGAGCCCCTGGAAGCATGAAAATCACTTTAAACATGCTAATTTTAGCTCTAACACTGATGATCCACCTACAAATGTGAACTGACGTTCAAAAATAAAACATTTGAAAACGGACCATTTTCCACATTTCTGAAGCATGACGTAATGGGGGGGTGTTATCTCTTTTGTCGAAAATCAGCCGTTTTTGCTTGAACATTAAATGCCTCCAAATGGTATTTAATTAACTTCCCGAGCCCCTGGAAGCATGAAAATCACTTTAAACATGCTAATTTTAGCTCTAACACTGATGATCCACCTACAAATGTGAACTGACGTTCAAAAATAAAACATTCGAAAACGGACCATTTTCCACATTTCTGAAGCATGACGTAATGGGGGGGTGTTATCTCTTTTGTCGAAAATCAGCCGTTTTTGCTCGAACATTAAATGCCTCCAAATGGTATTTAATTAACTTCCCGGGGTGAAGAAACCCTTTTTGAGAACTCAGAGTGAGTAAATTGGCCATTTTCATGCACTTTTAACCATTCCATAAATCTTGTGTTTTGGGCCCCTGGAAGCATGAAAATCACTTTAAACATGCTAATTTTAGCTCTAACACTGATGATCCACCTACAAATGTGAACTGACGTTCAAAAATAAAACATTTGAAAACGGACCATTTTCCACATTTCTGAAGCATGACGTAATGGGGGGGTGTTATCTCTTTTGTCGAAAATCAGTCGTTTTTGCTCGAACATTAAATGCCTCCAAATGGTATTTAATTAACTTCCCGAGCCCCTGGAAGCATGAAAATCACTTTAAACATGCTAATTTTAGCTCTAACACTGATGATCCACCTACAAATGTGAACTGACGTTCAAAAATAAAACATTTGAAAACGGACCATTTTCCACATTTCTGAAGCATGACGTAATGGGGGGGTGTTATCTCTTTTGTCGAAAATCAGCCGTTTTTGCTCGAACATTAAATGCCTCCAAATGGTATTTAATTAACTTCCCGAGCCCCTGGAAGCATGAAAATCACTTTAAACATGCTAATTTTAGCTCTAACACTGATGATCCACCTACAAATGTGAACTGACGTTCAAAAATAAAACATTTGAAAACGGACCATTTTCCACATTTCTGAAGCATGACGTAATGGGGGGGTGTTATCTCTTTTGTCGAAAATCTGCCGTTTTTGCTCGAACATTAAATGCCTCCAAATGGTATTAAATTAACTTCCCGAGCCCCTGGAAGCATGAAAATCACTTTAAACATGCTAATTTTAGCTCTAACACTGATGATCCACCTACAAATGTGAACTGACGTTCAAAAATAAAACATTTGAAAACGGACCATTTTCCACATTTCTGAAGCATGACGTAATGGGGGGGGGTGATATCTCTTTTGTCGAAAATCAGCCGTTTTTGCTCGAACATTAAATGCCTCCAAATGGTATTTAATTAACTTCCTGAGCCCCTGGAAGCATGAAAATCACTTTAAACATGCTAATTTTAGCTCTAACACTGATGATCCACCTACAAATGTGAACTGACGTTCAAAAATAAAACATTTGAAAACGGACCATTTTCCACATTTCTGAAGCATGACGTAATGGGGGGGTGTTATCTCTTTTGTCGAAAATCAGCCGTTTTTGTTCGAACATTAAATGCCTCCAAATGGTATTTAATTAACTTCCCGAGCCCCTGGAAGCATGAAAATCACTTTAAACATGCTAATTTTAGCTCTAACACTGATGATCCACCTACAAATGTGAACTGACGTTCAAAAATAAAACATTTGAAAACGGACCATTTTCCACATTTCTGAAGCATGACGTAATGGGGGGGTGTTATCTCTTTTGTCGAAAATCAGCCGTTTTTGCTCGAACATTAAATGCCTCCAAATGGTATTTATTTCACTTCCCGAGCCCCTGGAAGCATGAAAATCACTTTAAACATGCTAATTTTAGCTCTAACACTGATGTTCCACCTACAAATGTGAACTGACGTTCAAAAATAAAACATTTGAAAACGGACCATTTTCCACATTTCTGAAGCATGACGTAATGGGGGGGTGTTATCTCTTTTGTCGAAAATCAGCCGTATTTGCTCGAACATTAAATGCCTCCAAATGGTATTTATTTCACTTCCCGAGCCCCTGGAAGCATGAAAATTACTTTAAACATGCTAATTTTAGCTCTAACACTGATGATCCACCTACAAATGTGAACTGACGTTCAAAAATAAAACATTTGAAAACGGACCATTTTCCACATTTCTGAAGCATGACGTAATGGGGGGGTGTTATCTCTTTTGTCGAAAATCAGCCGTTTTTGCTCGAACATTAAATGCCTCCAAATGGTATTTAATTAACTTCCCGGGGTGAAGAAACCCTTTTTGAGAACTCAGAGTGAGTAAATTGGCCATTTTCATGCACTTTTAACCATTCCATAAATCTTGTGTTTTGGGCCCCTGGAAGCATGAAAATCACTTTAAACATGCTAATTTTAGCTCTAACACTGATGATCCACCTACAAATGTGAACTGACGTTTAAAAATAAAACATTTGAAAACGGACCATTTTCCACATTTCTGAAGCATGACGTAATGGGGGGGGTGTTATCTCTTTTGTCGAAAATCAGCCGTTTTTGCTCGAACATTAAATGCCTCCAAATGGTATTTATTTCACTTCCCGAGCCCCTGGAAGCATGAAAATCACTTTAAACATGCTAATTTTAGCTCTAACACTGATGATCCACCTACAAATGTGAACTGACGTTCAAAAATAAAACATTTGAAAACGGACCATTTTCCACATTTCTGAAGCATGACGTAATGGGGGGGTGTTATCTCTTTTGTCGAAAATCAGCCGTTTTTGCTCGAACATTAAATGCCTCCAAATGGTATTTAATTAACTTCCCGAGCCCCTGGAAGCATGAAAATCACTTTAAACATGCTAATTTTAGCTCTAACACTGATGATCCACCTACAAATGTGAACTGACGTTCAAAAATAAAACATTCGAAAACGGACCATTTTCCACATTTCTGAAGCATGACGTAATGGGGGGGTGTTATCTCTTTTGTCGAAAATCAGCCGTTTTTGCTCGAACATTAAATGCCTCCAAATGGTATTTAATTAACTTCCCGGGGTGAAGAAACCCTTTTTGAGAACTCAGAGTGAGTAAATTGGCCATTTTCATGCACTTTTAACCATTCCATAAATCTTGTGTTTTGGGCCCCTGGAAGCATGAAAATCACTTTAAACATGCTAATTTTAGCTCTAACACTGATGATCCACCTACAAATGTGAACTGACGTTCAAAAATAAAACATTTGAAAACGGACCATTTTCCACATTTCTGAAGCATGACGTAATGGGGGGGTGTTATCTCTTTTGTCGAAAATCAGTCGTTTTTGCTCGAACATTAAATGCCTCCAAATGGTATTTAATTAACTTCCCGAGCCCCTGGAAGCATGAAAATCACTTTAAACATGCTAATTTTAGCTCTAACACTGATGATCCACCTACAAATGTGAACTGACGTTCAAAAATAAAACATTTGAAAACGGACCATTTTCCACATTTCTGAAGCATGACGTAATGGGGGGGTGTTATCTCTTTTGTCGAAAATCAGCCGTTTTTGCTCGAACATTAAATGCCTCCAAATGGTATTTATCTAACTTCCCGGGGTGAAGAAACCCTTTTTGAGAACTCAGAGTGAGTAAATTGGCCATTTTCATGCACTTTTAACCATTCCATAAATCTTGTGTTTTGGGCCCCTGGAAGCATGAAAATCACTTTAAACATGCTAATTTTAGCTCTAACACTGATAATCCACCTACAAATGTGAACTGACGTTCAAAAATAAAACATTTGAAAACAGACCATTTTCCACATTTCTGAAGCATGACGTAATGGGGGGGTGTTATCTCATTTGTCGAAAATCATCCGTTTTTGCTCGAACATTAAATGCCTCCAAATGGTATTTAATTAACTTCCGG
Organism: Lissotriton vulgaris; assembly: GCF_964263255.1. NCBI lineage: Eukaryota > Metazoa > Chordata > Amphibia > Caudata > Salamandridae > Lissotriton > Lissotriton vulgaris. The sequence continues at coordinate 196,209 of NW_028245241.1, read as the reverse complement.
AGCCCCTGGAAGCATGAAAATCACTTTAAACATGCTAATTTTAGCTCTAACACTGATGATCCACCTACAAATGTGAACTGATGTTCAAAAATAAAACATTTGAAAATGGACCATTTTCCACATTTCTGAAGCATGACGTAATGGGGGGGTGTTATCTCTTTTGTCGAAAATCTGCCGTTTTTGCTCGAACATTAAATGCATCCAAATGGTATTAAATTAACTTCCTGAGCCCCTGGAAGCATGAAAATCACTTTAAACATGCTAATTTTAGCTCTAACACTGATGATCCACCTACAAATGTGAACTGACGTTCAAAAATAAAACATTTGAAAACGGACCATTTTCCACATTTCTGAAGCATGACGTAATGGGGGGGGTGATATCTCTTTTGTCGAAAATCAGCCGTTTTTGCTCGAACATTAAATGCCTCCAAATGGTATTTAATTAACTTCCTGAGCCCCTGGAAGCATGAAAATCACTTTAAACATGCTAATTTTAGCTCTAACACTGATGATCCACCTACAAATGTGAACTGACGTTCAAAAATAAAACATTTGAAAACGGACCATTTTCCACATTTCTGAAGCATGACGTAATGGGGGGTGTTATCTCTTTTGTCGAAAATCAGCCGTTTTTGTTCGAACATTAAATGCCTCCAAATGGTATTTAATTAACTTCCCGAGCCCCTGGATGCATGAAAATCACTTTAAACATGCTAATTTTAGCTCTAACACTGATGATCCACCTACAAATGTGAACTGACGTTCAAAAATAAAACATTTGAAAACGGACCATTTTCCACATTTCTGAAGCATGACGTAATGGGGGGGTGTTATCTCTTTTGTCGAAAATCAGCCGTTTTTGCTCGAACATTAAATGCCTCCAAATGGTATTTATTTCACTTCCCGAGCCCCTGGAAGCATGAAAATCACTTTAAACATGCTAATTTTAGCTCTAACACTGATGATCCACCTACAAATGTGAACTGACGTTCAAAAATAAAACATTTGAAAACGGACCATTTTCCACATTTCTGAAGCATGACGTAATGGGGGGGTGTTATCTCTTTTGTCGAAAATCAGCCGTATTTGCTCGAACATTAAATGCCTCCAAATGGTATTTATTTCACTTCCCGAGCCCCTGGAAGCATGAAAATCACTTTAAACATGCTAATTTTAGCTCTAACACTGATGATCCACCTACAAATGTGAACTGACGTTCAAAAATAAAACATTCGAAAACGGACCATTTTCCACATTTCTGAAGCATGACGTAATGGGGGGGTGTTATCTCTTTTGTCGAAAATCAGCCGTTTTTGCTCGAACATTAAATGCCTCCAAATGGTATTTAATTAACTTCCCGGGGTGAAGAAACCCTTTTTGAGAACTCAGAGTGAGTAAATTGGCCATTTTCATGCACTTTTAACCATTCCATAAATCTTGTGTTTTGGGCCCCTGGAAGCATGAAAATCACTTTAAACATGCTAATTTTAGCTCTAACACTGATGATCCACCTACAAATGTGAACTGACGTTCAAAAATAAAACATTTGAAAACGGACCATTTTCCACATTTCTGAAGCATGACGTAATGGGGGGGTGTTATCTCTTTTGTCGAAAATCAGTCGTTTTTGCTCGAACATTAAATGCCTCCAAATGGTATTTAATTAACTTCCCGAGCCCCTGGAAACATGAAAATCACTTTAAACATGCTAATTTTAGCTCTAACACTGATGATCCACCTACAAATGTGAACTGACGTTCAAAAATAAAACATTTGAAAACGGACCATTTTCCACATTTCTGAAGCATGACGTAATGGGGGGGTGTTATCTCTTTTGTCGAAAATCAGCCGTTTTTGCTCGAACATTAAATGCCTCCAAATGGTATTTAATTAACTTCCCGAGCCCCTGGAAGCATGAAAATCACTTTAAACATGCTAATTTTAGCTCTAACACTGATGATCCACCTACAAATGTGAACTGACGTTCAAAAATAAAACATTTGAAAACGGACCATTTTCCACATTTCTGAAGCATGACGTAATGGGGGGGTGTTATCTCTTTTGTCGAAAATCTGCCGTTTTTGCTCGAACATTAAATGCCTCCAAATGGTATTAAATTAACTTCCCGAGCCCCTGGAAGCATGAAAATCACTTTAAACATGCTAATTTTAGCTCTAACACTGATGATCCACCTACAAATGTGAACTGACGTTCAAAAATAAAACATTTGAAAACGGACCATTTTCCACATTTCTGAAGCATGACGTAATGGGGGGGGGTGATATCTCTTTTGTCGAAAATCAGCCGTTTTTGCTCGAACATTAAATGCCTCCAAATGGTATTTAATTAACTTCCTGAGCCCCTGGAAGCATGAAAATCACTTTAAACATGCTAATTTTAGCTCTAACACTGATGATCCACCTACAAATGTGAACTGACGTTCAAAAATAAAACATTTGAAAACGGACCATTTTCCACATTTCTGAAGCATGACGTAATGGGGGGGTGTTATCTCTTTTGTCGAAAATCAGCCGTTTTTGTTCGAACATTAAATGCCTCCAAATGGTATTTAATTAACTTCCCGAGCCCCTGGAAGCATGAAAATCACTTTAAACATGCTAATTTTAGCTCTAACACTGATGATCCACCTACAAATGTGAACTGACGTTCAAAAATAAAACATTTGAAAACGGACCATTTTCCACATTTCTGAAGCATGACGTAATGGGGGGGTGTTATCTCTTTTGTCGAAAATCAGCCGTTTTTGCTCGAACATTAAATGCCTCCAAATGGTATTTATTTCACTTCCCGAGCCCCTGGAAGCATGAAAATCACTTTAAACATGCTAATTTTAGCTCTAACACTGATGTTCCACCTACAAATGTGAACTGACGTTCAAAAATAAAACATTTGAAAACGGACCATTTTCCACATTTCTGAAGCATGACGTAATGGGGGGGTGTTATCTCTTTTGTCGAAAATCAGCCGTATTTGCTCGAACATTAAATGCCTCCAAATGGTATTTATTTCACTTCCCGAGCCCCTGGAAGCATGAAAATTACTTTAAACATGCTAATTTTAGCTCTAACACTGATGATCCACCTACAAATGTGAACTGACGTTCAAAAATAAAACATTTGAAAACGGACCATTTTCCACATTTCTGAAGCATGACGTAATGGGGGGGTGTTATCTCTTTTGTCGAAAATCAGCCGTTTTTGCTCGAACATTAAATGCCTCCAAATGGTATTTAATTAACTTCCCGGGGTGAAGAAACCCTTTTTGAGAACTCAGAGTGAGTAAATTGGCCATTTTCATGCACTTTTAACCATTCCATAAATCTTGTGTTTTGGGCCCCTGGAAGCATGAAAATCACTTTAAACATGCTAATTTTAGCTCTAACACTGATGATCCACCTACAAATGTGAACTGACGTTTAAAAATAAAACATTTGAAAACGGACCATTTTCCACATTTCTGAAGCATGACGTAATGGGGGGGGTGTTATCTCTTTTGTCGAAAATCAGCCGTTTTTGCTCGAACATTAAATGCCTCCAAATGGTATTTATTTCACTTCCCGAGCCCCTGGAAGCATGAAAATCACTTTAAACATGCTAATTTTAGCTCTAACACTGATGATCCACCTACAAATGTGAACTGACGTTCAAAAATAAAACATTTGAAAACGGACCATTTTCCACATTTCTGAAGCATGACGTAATGGGGGGGTGTTATCTCTTTTGTCGAAAATCAGCCGTTTTTGCTCGAACATTAAATGCCTCCAAATGGTATTTAATTAACTTCCCGAGCCCCTGGAAGCATGAAAATCACTTTAAACATGCTAATTTTAGCTCTAACACTGATGATCCACCTACAAATGTGAACTGACGTTCAAAAATAAAACATTCGAAAACGGACCATTTTCCACATTTCTGAAGCATGACGTAATGGGGGGGTGTTATCTCTTTTGTCGAAAATCAGCCGTTTTTGCTCGAACATTAAATGCCTCCAAATGGTATTTAATTAACTTCCCGGGGTGAAGAAACCCTTTTTGAGAACTCAGAGTGAGTAAATTGGCCATTTTCATGCACTTTTAACCATTCCATAAATCTTGTGTTTTGGGCCCCTGGAAGCATGAAAATCACTTTAAACATGCTAATTTTAGCTCTAACACTGATGATCCACCTACAAATGTGAACTGACGTTCAAAAATAAAACATTTGAAAACGGACCATTTTCCACATTTCTGAAGCATGACGTAATGGGGGGGTGTTATCTCTTTTGTCGAAAATCAGTCGTTTTTGCTCGAACATTAAATGCCTCCAAATGGTATTTAATTAACTTCCCGAGCCCCTGGAAGCATGAAAATCACTTTAAACATGCTAATTTTAGCTCTAACACTGATGATCCACCTACAAATGTGAACTGACGTTCAAAAATAAAACATTTGAAAACGGACCATTTTCCACATTTCTGAAGCATGACGTAATGGGGGGGTGTTATCTCTTTTGTCGAAAATCAGCCGTTTTTGCTCGAACATTAAATGCCTCCAAATGGTATTTATCTAACTTCCCGGGGTGAAGAAACCCTTTTTGAGAACTCAGAGTGAGTAAATTGGCCATTTTCATGCACTTTTAACCATTCCATAAATCTTGTGTTTTGGGCCCCTGGAAGCATGAAAATCACTTTAAACATGCTAATTTTAGCTCTAACACTGATAATCCACCTACAAATGTGAACTGACGTTCAAAAATAAAACATTTGAAAACAGACCATTTTCCACATTTCTGAAGCATGACGTAATGGGGGGGTGTTATCTCATTTGTCGAAAATCATCCGTTTTTGCTCGAACATTAAATGCCTCCAAATGGTATTTAATTAACTTCCGGAGCCCCTGGAAGCATGAAAATCACTTTAAACATGCTAATTTTAGCTCTAACACTGATGATCCACCTACAAATGTGAACTGATGTTCAAAAATAAAACATTTGAAAATGGACCATTTTCCACATTTCTGAAGCATGACGTAATGGGGGGGTGTTATCTCTTTTGTCGAAAATCTGCCGTTTTTGCTCGAACATTAAATGCATCCAAATGGTATTAAATTAACTTCCTGAGCCCCTGGAAGCATGAAAATCACTTTAAACATGCTAATTTTAGCTCTAACACTGATGATCCACCTACAAATGTGAACTGACGTTCAAAAATAAAACATTTGAAAACGGACCATTTTCCACATTTCTGAAGCATGACGTAATGGGGGGGGTGATATCTCTTTTGTCGAAAATCAGCCGTTTTTGCTCGAACATTAAATGCCTCCAAATGGTATTTAATTAACTTCCTGAGCCCCTGGAAGCATGAAAATCACTTTAAACATGCTAATTTTAGCTCTAACACTGATGATCCACCTACAAATGTGAACTGACGTTCAAAAATAAAACATTTGAAAACGGACCATTTTCCACATTTCTGAAGCATGACGTAATGGGGGGTGTTATCTCTTTTGTCGAAAATCAGCCGTTTTTGTTCGAACATTAAATGCCTCCAAATGGTATTTAATTAACTTCCCGAGCCCCTGGATGCATGAAAATCACTTTAAACATGCTAATTTTAGCTCTAACACTGATGATCCACCTACAAATGTGAACTGACGTTCAAAAATAAAACATTTGAAAACGGACCATTTTCCACATTTCTGAAGCATGACGTAATGGGGGGGTGTTATCTCTTTTGTCGAAAATCAGCCGTTTTTGCTCGAACATTAAATGCCTCCAAATGGTATTTATTTCACTTCCCGAGCCCCTGGAAGCATGAAAATCACTTTAAACATGCTAATTTTAGCTCTAACACTGATGATCCACCTACAAATGTGAACTGACGTTCAAAAATAAAACATTTGAAAACGGACCATTTTCCACATTTCTGAAGCATGACGTAATGGGGGGGTGTTATCTCTTTTGTCGAAAATCAGCCGTATTTGCTCGAACATTAAATGCCTCCAAATGGTATTTATTTCACTTCCCGAGCCCCTGGAAGCATGAAAATCACTTTAAACATGCTAATTTTAGCTCTAACACTGATGATCCACCTACAAATGTGAACTGACGTTCAAAAATAAAACATTTGAAAACGGACCATTTTCCACATTTCTGAAGCATGACGTAATGGGGGGGTGTTATCTCTTTTGTCGAAAATCAGCCGTTTTTGCTCGAACATTAAATGCCTCCAAATGGTATTTAATTAACTTCCCGGGGTGAAGAAACCCTTTTTGAGAACTCAGAGTGAGTAAATTGGCCATTTTCATGCACTTTTAACCATTCCATAAATCTTGTGTTTTGGGCCCCTGGAAGCATGAAAATCACTTTAAACATGCTAATTTTAGCTCTAACACTGATGATCCACCTACAAATGTGAACTGACGTTCAAAAATAAAACATTTGAAAACGGACCATTTTCCACATTTCTGAAGCATGACGTAATGGGGGGGGTGTTATCTCTTTTGTCGAAAATCAGCCGTTTTTGCTCGAACATTAAATGCCTCCAAATGGTATTTATTTCACTTCCCGAGCCCCTGGAAGCATGAAAATCACTTTAAACATGCTAATTTTAGCTCTAACACTGATGATCCACCTACAAATGTGAACTGACGTTCAAAAATAAAACATTTGAAAACGGACCATTTTCCACATTTCTGAAGCATGACGTAATGGGGGGGTGTTATCTCTTTTGTCGAAAATCAGCCGTTTTTGCTCGAACATTAAATGCCTCCAAATGGTATTTAATTAACTTCCCGAGCCCCTGGAAGCATGAAAATCACTTTAAACATGCTAATTTTAGCTCTAACACTGATGATCCACCTACAAATGTGAACTGACGTTCAAAAATAAAACATTCGAAAACGGACCATTTTCCACATTTCTGAAGCATGACGTAATGGGGGGGTGTTATCTCTTTTGTCGAAAATCAGCCGTTTTTGCTCGAACATTAAATGCCTCCAAATGGTATTTAATTAACTTTCCGGGGTGAAGAAACCCTTTTTGAGAACTCAGAGTGAGTAAATTGGCCATTTTCATGCACTTTTAACCATTCCATAAATCTTGTGTTTTGGGCCCCTGGAAGCATGAAAATCACTTTAAACATGCTAATTTTAGCTCTAACACTGATGATCCACCTACAAATGTGAACTGACGTTCAAAAATAAAACATTTGAAAACGGACCATTTTCCACATTTCTGAAGCATGACGTAATGGGGGGGTGTTATCTCTTTTGTCGAAAATCAGTCGTTTTTGCTCGAACATTAAATGCCTCCAAATGGTATTTAATTAACTTCCTGAGCCCCTGGAAGCATGAAAATCACTTTAAACATGCTAATTTTAGCTCTAACACTGATGATCCACCTACAAATGTGAACTGACGTTCAAAAATAAAACATTTGAAAACGGACCATTTTCCACATTTCTGAAGCATGACGTAATGGGGGGGTGTTATCTCTTTTGTCGAAAATCAGCCGTTTTTGCTCGAACATTAAATGCCTCCAAATGGTATTTATCTAACTTCCCGGGGTGAAGAAACCCTTTTTGAGAACTCAGAGTGAGTAAATTGGCCATTTTCATGCACTTTTAACCATTCCATAAATCTTGTGTTTTGGGCCCCTGGAAGCATGAAAATCACTTTAAACATGCCAATTTTAGCTCTAACACTGATAATCCACCTACAAATGTGAACTGACGTTCAAAAATAAAACATTTGAAAACGGACCATTTTCCACATTTCTGAAGCATGACGTAATGGGGGGGTGTTATCTCATTTGTCGAAAATCATCCGTTTTTGCTCGAACATTAAATGCCTCCAAATGGTATTTAATTAACTTCCGGAGCCCCTGGAAGCATGAAAATCACTTTAAACATGCTAGTTTTAGCTCTAACACTGATGATCCACCTACAAATGTGAACTGACGTTCAAAAATAAAACATTTGAAAATGGACCATTTTCCACATTTCTGAAGCATGACGTAATGGGGGGGTGTTATCTCTTTTGTCGAAAATCAGCCGTTTTTGCTCGAACATTAAATGCCTCCAAATGGTATTTAATTAACTTCCCGGGGTGAAGAAACCCTTTTTGAGAACTCAGAGAGAGTAAATTGGCCATTTTCATGCACTTTTAACCATTCCATAAATCTTGTGTTTTGGTCCCCTGGAAGCATGAAAATCACTTTAAACATGCTAATTTTAGCTCTAACACTGATGATCCACCTACAAATGTGAACTGACGTTCAAAAATAAAACATTTGAAAACGGACCATTTTCCACATTTCTGAAGCATGACATAATGGGGGGGTGTTATCTCTTTTGTCGAAAATCAGCCGTTTTTGCTGGAACATTAAATGCCACCAAATGGTATTTAATTAACTTCCCGGGGTGAAGAAACCCTTTTTGAGAACTCAGAGTGAGTAAATTGGCCATTTTCATGCACTTTTAACCATTCCATAAATCTTGTGTTTTGGGCCCCTGGAAGCATGAAAATCACTTTAAACATGCTAATTTTAGCTCTAACACTTTTGATCCGCCTACAAATGTGAACTGACGTTCAAAAATAAAACATTTGAAAACGGACCATTTTCCACATTTCTGAAGCATGACGTAATGGGGGGGTGTTATCTCTTTTGTCGAAAATCAGCCGTTTTTGCTCGAACATTAAATGCCTCCAAATGGTATTTAATTAACTTCCCGGGGTGAAGAAACCCTTTTTGAGAACTCAGAGTGAGTAAATTGGCCATTTTCATGCACTTTTAACCATTCCATAAATCTTGTGTTTTGGGCCCCTGGAAGCATGAAAATCACTTTAAACATGCTAATTTTAGCTCTAACACTGATGATCCACCTACAAATGTGAACTGACGTTCAAAGATAAAACATTTGGAAACGGACCATTTTCCACATTTCTGAAGCATGACGTAATGGGGGGGTGTTATCTCTTTTGTCGAAAATCAGCCGTTTTTGCTCGAACATTAAATGCCTCCAAATGGTATTTAATTAACTTCCCGAGCCCCTGGAAGCATGAAAATCACTTTAAACATGCTAATTTTAGCTCTAACACTGATGATCCACCTAGAAATGTGAACTGACGTTCAAAAATAAAACATTTGAAAACGGACCATTTTCCACATTTCTGAAGCATGACGTAATGGGGGGGTGTTATCTCTTTTGTCGAAAATCAGCCGTTTTTGCTCGAACATTAAATGCCTCCAAATGGTATTTAATTAACTTCCCGGGGTGAAGAAACCCTTTTTGAGAACTCAGAGTGAGTAAATTGGCCATTTTCATGCACTTTTAACCATTCCATAAATCTTGTGTTTTGGGCCCCTGGAAGCATGAAAATCACTTTAAACATGCTAATTTTAGCTCTAACACTGATGATCCACCTGCAAATGTGAACTGACGTTCAAAAATAAAACATTTGAAAACGGACCATTTTCCACATTTCTGAAGCATGACGTAATGGGGGGGTGTTATCTCTTTTGTCGAAAATCAGCCGTTTTTGCTCGAACATTAAATGCCTCCAAATGGTATTTAATTAACTTCCCGAGCCCCTGGAAGCATGAAAATCACTTTAAACATGCTAATTTTAGCTCTAACACTGATGATCCACCTACAAATGTGAACTGACGTTCAAAAATAAAACATTTGAAAACGGACCATTTTCCACATTTCTGAAGCATGACGTAATGGGAGGTGTTATCTCTTTTGTCGAAAATCAGCCGTTTTTGCTCGAACATTAAATGCCTCCAAATGGTATTTAATTAACTTCCGGAGCCCCTGGAAGCATGAAAATCACTTTAAACATGCTAATTTTAGCTCTAACACTGATGATCCACCTACAAATGTGAACTGACGTTCAAAAATAAAACATTTGAAAACGGACCATTTTCCACATTTCTGAAGCCTGACGTAATGGGGGGGTGTTATCTCTTTTGTCGAAAATCAGCCGTTTTTGCTTGAACATTAAATGCCTCCAAATGGTATTTAATAAACTTCCCGAGCCCCTGGAAGCATGAAAATCACTTTAAACATGCTAATTTTAGCTCTAACACTGATGATCCACCTACAAATGTGAAGTGACGTTCAAAAATAAAACATTTGAAAACGGACCATTTTCCACATTTCTGAAGCATGACGTAATGGGGGGGTGTTATCTCTTTTGTCGAAAATCAGCCGTTTTTGCTGGAACATTAAATGCCTCCAAATGGTATTTAATTAACTTCCCGGGGTGAAGAAACCCTTTTTGAGAACTCAGAGTGAGTAAATTGGCCATTTTCATGCACTTTTAACCATTCCATAAATCTTGTGTTTTGGGCCCCTGGAAGCATGAAAATACTTTAAACATGCTAATTTTAGCTCTAACACTGATGATCCACCTACAAATGTGAACTGACGTTCAAAAATAAAACATTTGAAAACGGACCATTTTCCACATTTCTGAAGCATGACGTAATGGGGGGGTGTTATCTCTTTTGTCGAAAATCAGCCGTTTTTGCTCGAACATTAAATGCCTCCAAATGGTATTTAATTAACTTCCCGAGCCCCTGGAAGCATGAAAATTAGTTTAAACATGCTAATTTTAGCTCTAACACTGATGATCCACCTACAAATGTGAACTGACGTTCAAAAATAAAACATTTGAAAACGGACCATTTTCCACATTTCTGAAGCATGACGTAATGGGGGGGGGTGTTATCTCTTTTGTCGAAAATCAGCTGTTTTTGCTGGAACATTAAATGCCTCCAAATGGTATTTAATTAACTTCACGGGGTGAAGAAACCCTTTTTGAGAACTCAGAGTGAGTAAATTGGCCATTTTCATGCACTTTTAACCATTCCATAAATCTTGTGTTTTGGGCCCCTGGAAGCATGAAAATCACTTTAAACATGCTAATTTTAGCTCTAACACTGATGATCCACCTACAAATGTGAACTGACGTTCAAAAATAAAACATTTGAAAACGGACCATTTTCCACATTTCTGAAGCATGACGTAATGGGGGGGTGTTATCTCTTTTGTCGAAAATCAGCCGTTTTTCCTCGAACATTAAATGCCTCCAAATGGTATTTAATTAACTTCCCGAGCCCCTGGAAGCATGAAAATCACTTTAAACATGCAAATTTTAGCTCTAACACTGATGATCCACCTACAAATGTGAACTGACGTTCAAATATAAAACATTTGAAAACGGACCATTTTCCACATTTCTGAAGCATGACGTAATGGGGGGGTGTTATCTCTTTTGTCGAAAATCAGCCGTTTTTGCTCGAAAATTAAATGCCTCCAAATGGTATTTAATTAACTTCCCGAGCCCCTGGAAGCATGAAAATCACTTTAAACATGCTAATTTTAGCTCCAACACTGATGATCCACCTACAAATGTGAACTGACGTTCAAAAATAAAACATTTGAAAACGGACCATTTTCCACATTTCTGAAGCATGACGTAATGGGGGGGTGTTATCTCTTTTGTCGAAAATCAGCCGTTTTAGCTCGAACATTAAATGCCTCCAAATGGTATTTAATTAACTTCCCGGGGTGAAGAAACCCTTTTTGAGAACTCAGAGTGAGTAAATTGGCCATTTTCATGCACTTTTAACCATTCCATAAATCTTGTGTTTTGGGCCCCTGGAAGCATGAAAATCACTTTAAACATGCTAATTTTAGCTCTGACACTGATGATCCACCTACAAATGTGAACTGACGTTCAAAAATAAAACATTTGAAAACGGACCATTTTCCACATTTCTGAAGCATGACGTAATGGGGGGTGTTATCTCTTTTGTCGAAAATCAGCCATTTTTGCTCGAACATTAAATGCCTCCAAATGGTATTTAATTAACTTCCCGAGCCCCTGGAAGCATGAAAATCACTTTAAACATGCTAATTTTAGCTCTAACACTGATGATCCACCTACAAATGTGAACTGACGTTCAAAAATAAAACATTTGAAAACGGACCATTTTCCACATTTCTGAAGCATGACGTAATGGGGGGGTGTTATCTCTTTTGTCGAAAATCAGCCGTTTTTGCTCGAACATTAAATGCCTCCAAATGGTATTTAATTAACTTCCCGAGCCCCTGGAAGCATGAAAATCACTTTAAACATGCTAATTTTAGCTCTAACACTGATGATCCACCTACAAATGTGAACTGACGTTCAAAAATAAAACATTTGAAAACGGACCATTTTCCACATTTCTGAAGCATGACGTAATGGGGGGGGTGTTATCTCTTTTGTCGAAAATCAGCCGTTTTTGCTCGAACATTAAATGCTTCCAAATGGTATTTAATTAACTTCCCGGGGTGAAGAAACCCTTTTTGAGAACTCAGAGTGAGTAAATTGGCCATTTTCATGCACTTTTAACCATTCCATAAATCTTGTGTTTTGGGCCCCTGGAAGCATGAAAATCACTTTAAACATGCTAATTTTAGCTCTAACACTGATGATCCACCTGCAAATGTGAACTGACGTTCAAAACTAAAACATTTGAAAACGGACCATTTTCCACATTTCTGAAGCATGACGTAATGGGGGGGGTGTTATCTCTTTTGTCGAAAATCAGCCGTTTTTGCTCGAACATTAAATGCCTCCAAATGGTATTTAATTAACTTCCCGGGGTGAAGAAACCCTTTTTGAGAACTCAGAGTGAGTAAATTGGCCATTTTAATGCACTTTTAACCATTCCATAAATCTTGTGTTTTGGGCCCCTGGAAGCATGAAAATCACTTTAAACATGCTAATTTTAGCTCTAACACTGATGATCCACCTACAAATGTGAACTGACGTTCAAAAATAAAACATTTGAAAACGGACCATTTTCCACATTTCTGAAGCATGACGTAATGGGGGGGGTGTTATCTCTTTTGTCGAAAATCAGCCGTTTTTGCTCGAACATTAAATGCCTCCAAATGGTATTTAATTAACTTCCCGAGCCCCTGGAAGCATGAAAATCACTTTAAACATGCTAATTTTAGCTCTAACACTGATGATCTACCTACAAATGTGAACTGACGTTCAAAAATAAAACATTTGAAAACGGACCATTTTCCACATTTCTGAAGCATGACGTAATGGGGGGGTGTTATCTCTTTTGTCGAAAATCAGCCGTTTTTGCTCGAACATTAAATGCCTCCAAATGGTATTTAATTAACTTCCCGAGCCCCTGGAAGCATGAAAATCACTTTAAACATGCTAATTTTAGCTCTAACACTGATGATCCACCTACAAATGTGAACTGACGTTCAAAAATAAAACATTTGAAAACGGACCATTTTCCACATTTCTGAAGCATGACGTAATGGGGGGGTGTTATCTCTTTTGTCGAAAATCAGCCGTTTTTGCTCGAACATTAAATGCCTCCAAATGGTATTTATCTAACTTCCCGGGGTGAAGAAACCCTTTTTGAGAACTCAGAGTGAGTAAATTGGCCATTTTCATGCACTTTTAACCATTCCATAAATCTTGTGTTTTGGGCCCCTGGAAGCATGAAAATCACTTTAAACATGCTAATTTTAGCTCTAACACTGATAATCCACCTACAAATGTGAACTGACGTTCAAAAATAAAACATTTGAAAACGGACCATTTTCCACATTTCTGAAGCATGACGTAATGGGGGGGTGTTATCTCTTTTGTCGAAAATCATCCGTTTTTGCTTGAACATTAAATGCCTCCAAATGGTATTTAATTAACTTCCGGAGCCCCTGGAAGCATGAAAATCACTTTAAACATGCTAATTTTAGCTCTAACACTGATGATCCACCTACAAATGTGAACTGACGTTCAAAAATAAAACATTTGAAAACGGACCATTTTCCACATTTCTGAAGCATGACGTAATGGGGGGGTGTTATCTCTTTTGTCGAAAATCAGCCGTTTTTGCTCGAACATTAAATGCCTCCAAATGGTATTTAATTAACTTCCCGGGGTGAAGAAACCCTTTTTGAGAACTCAGAGTGAGTAAATTGGCCATTTTCATGCACTTTTAACCATTCCATAAATCTTGTGTTTTGGTCCCCTGGAAGCATGAAAATCACTTTAAACATGCTAATTTTAGCTCTAACACTGATGATCCACCTACAAATGTGAACTGACGTTCAAAAATAAAACATTTGAAAACGGACCATTTTCCACATTTCTGAAGCATGACATAATGGGGGGGTGTTATCTCTTTTGTCGAAAATCAGCCGTTTTTGCTGGAACATTAAATGCCTCCAAATGGTATTTAATTAACTTCCCGGGGTGAAGAAACCCTTTTTGAGAACTCAGAGTGAGTAAATTGGCCATTTTCATGCACTTTTAACCATTCCATAAATCTTGTGTTTTGGGCCCCTGGAAGCATGAAAATCACTTTAAACATGCTAATTTTAGCTCTAACACTGATGATCCGCCTACAAATGTGAACTGACGTTCAAAAATAAAACATTTTAAAACGGACCATTTTCCACATTTCTGAAGCATGACGTAATGGGGGGGTGTTATCTCTTTTGTCGAAAATCAGCCGTTTTTGCTCGAACATTAAATGCCTCCAAATGGTATTTAATTAACTTCCCGGGGTGAAGAAACCCTTTTTGAGAACTCAGAGTGAGTAAATTGGCCATTTTCATGCACTTTTAACCATTCCATAAATCTTGTGTTTTGGGCCCATGGAAGCATGAAAATCACTTTAAACATGCTAATTTTAGCTCTAACACTGATGATCCACCTACAAATGTGAACTGACGTTCAAAGATAAAACATTTGAAAACGGACCATTTTCCACATTTCTGAAGCATGACGTAATGGGGGGGTGTTATCTCTTTTGTCGAAAATCAGCCGTTTTTGCTCGAACATTAAATGCCTCCAAATGGTATTTAATTAACTTCCCGAGCCCCTGGAAGCATGAAAATCACTTTAAACATGCTAATTTTAGCTCTAACACTGATGATCCACCTAGAAATGTGAACTGACGTTCAAAAATAAAACATTTGAAAACGGACCATTTTCCACATTTCTGAAGCATGACGTAATGGGGGGGGTGTTATCTCTTTTGTCGAAAATCAGCCGTTTTTGCTCGAACATTAAATGCCTCCAAATGGTATTTAATTAACTTCCCGGGGTGAAGAAACCCTTTTTGAGAACTCAGAGTGAGTAAATTGGCCATTTTCATGCACTTTTAACCATTCCATAAATCTTGTGTTTTGGGCCCCTGGAAGCATGAAAATCACTTTAAACATGCTAATTTTAGCTCTAACACTGATAATCCACCTACAAATGTGAACTGACGTTCAAAAATAAAACATTTGAAAACGGACCATTTTCCACATTTCTGAAGCATGACGTAATGGGGGAGTGTTATCTCTTTTGTCGAAAATCATCCGTTTTTGCTTGAACATTAAATGCCTCCAAATGGTATTTAATTAACTTCCGGAGCCCCTGGAAGCATGAAAATCACTTTAAACATGCTAATTTTAGCTCTAACACTGATGATCCACCTACAAATGTGAACTGACGTTCAAAAATAAAACATTTGAAAACGGACCATTTTCCACATTTCTGAAGCATGACGTAATGGGGGGGTGTTATCTCTTTTGTCGAAAATCAGCCGTTTTTGCTCGAACATTAAATGCCTCCAAATGGTATTTAATTAACTTCCCGGGGTGAAGAAACCCTTTTTGAGAACTCAGAGTGAGTAAATTGGCCATTTTCATGCACTTTTAACCATTCCATAAATCTTGTGTTTTGGTCCCCTGGAAGCATGAAAATCACTTTAAACATGCTAATTTTAGCTCTAACACTGATGATCCACCTACAAATGTGAACTGACGTTCAAAAATAAAACATTTGAAAACGGACCATTTTCCACATTTCTGAAGCATGACATAATGGGGGGGTGTTATCTCTTTTGTCGAAAATCAGCCGTTTTTGATGGAACATTAAATGCCTCCAAATGGTATTTAATTAACTTCCCGGGGTGAAGAAACCCTTTTTGAGAACTCAGAGTGAGTAAATTGGCCATTTTCATGCACTTTTAACCATTCCATAAATCTTGTGTTTTGGGCCCCTGGAAGCATGAAAATCACTTTAAACATGCTAATTTTAGCTCTAACACTGATGATCCGCCTACAAATGTGAACTGACGTTCAAAAATAAAACATTTTAAAACGGACCATTTTCCACATTTCTGAAGCATGACGTAATGGGGGGGGTGTTATCTCTTTTGTCGAAAATCAGCCGTTTTTGCTCGAACATTAAATGCCTCCAAATGGTATTTAATTAACTTCCCGGGGTGAAGAAACCCTTTTTGAGAACTCAGAGTGAGTAAATTGGCCATTTTCATGCACTTTTAACCATTCCATAAATCTTGTGTTTTGGGCCCCTGGAATCATGATAATCACTTTAAACATGCTAATTTTAGCTCTAACACTGATGATCCACCTACAAATGTGAACTGACGTTCAAAGATAAAACATTTGAAAACGGACCATTTTCCACATTTCTGAAGCATGACGTAATGGGGGGGTGTTATCTCTTTTGTCGAAAATCAGCCGTTTTTGCTCGAACATTAAATGCCTCCAAATGGTATTTAATTAACTTCCCGAGCCCCTGGAAGCATGAAAATCACTTTAAACATGCTAATTTTAGCTCTAACACTGATGATCCACCTAGAAATGTGAACTGACGTTCAAAAATAAAACATTTGAAAACGGACCATTTTCCACATTTCTGAAGCATGACGTAATGGGGGGGTGTTATCTCTTTTGTCGAAAATCAGCCGTTTTTGCTCGAACATTAAATGCCTCCAAATGGTATTTAATTAACTTCCCGGGGTGAAGAAACCCTTTTTGGGAACTCAGAGTGAGTAAATTGGCCATTTTCATGCATTTTTAACCATTCCATAAATCTTGTGTTTTGGGCCCCTGGAAGCATGAAAATCACTTTAAACATGCTAATTTTAGCTCTAACACTGATGATCCACCTGCAAATGTGAACTGACGTTCAAAAATAAAACATTTGAAAACGGACCATTTTCCACATTTCTGAAGCATGACGTAATGGGGGGGTGTTATCTCTTTTGTCGAAAATCAGCCGTTTTTGCTCGAACATTAAATGCCTCCAAATGGTATTTAATTAACTTCCCGAGCCCCTGGAAGCATGAAAATCACTTTAAACATGCTAATTTTAGCTCTAACACTGATGATCCACCTACAAATGTGAACTGACGTTCAAAAATAAAACATTTGAAAACGGACCATTTTCCACATTTCTGAAGCATGACGTAATGGGGGGTGTTATCTCTTTTGTCGAAAATCAGCCGTTTTTGCTCGAACATTAAATGCCTCCAAATGGTATTTAATTAACTTCCCGAGCCCCTGGAAGCATGAAAATCACTTTAAACATGCTAATTTTAGCTCTAACACTGATGATCCACCTACAAATGTGAACTGACGTTCAAAAATAAAACATTTGAAAACGGACCATTTTCCACATTTCTGAAGCATGACGTAATGGGGGGGTGTTATCTCTTTTGTCGAAAATCAGCCGTTTTTGCTGGAACATTAAATGCCTCCAAATGGTATTTAATTAACTTCCCGGGGTGAAGAAACCCTTTTTGAGAACTCAGAGTGAGTAAATTGGCCATTTTCATGCACTTTTAACCATTCCATAAATCTTGTGTTTTGGGCCCCTGGAAGCATGAAAATCACTTTAAACATGCTAATTTTAGCTCTAACACTGATGATCCACCTGCAAATGTGAACTGACGTTCAAAAATAAAGCATTTGAAAACGGACCATTTTCCACATTTCTGAAGCATGACGTAATGGGGGGGGTGTTATCTCTTTTGTCGAAAATCAGCAGTTTTTGCTCGAACATTAAATGCCTCCAAATGGTATTTAATTAACTTCCCGAGCCCCTGGAAGCATGAAAATCACTTTAAACATGCTAATTTTAGCTCTAACACTGATGATCCACCTACAAATGTGAACTGACGTTCAAAAATAAAACATTTGAAAACGGACCATTTTCCACATTTCTGAAGCATGACGTAATGGGGGGTGTTATCTCTTTTGTCGAAAATCAGCCAATTTTGCTCGAACATTAAATGCCTCCAAATGGTATTTAATTAACTTCCCGAGCCCCTGGAAGCATGAAAATCACTTTAAACATGCTAATTTTAGCTCTAACACTGATGATCCACCTACAAATGTGAACTGACGTTCAAAAATAAAACATTTGAAAACGGACCATTTTCCACATTTCTGAAGCATGACGTAATGGGGGGGTGTTATCTCTTTTGTCGAAAATCAGCCGTTTTTGCTGGAACATTAAATGCCTCCAAATGGTATTTAATTAACTTCCCGGGGTGAAGAAACCCTTTTTGAGAATTCAGAGTGAGTAAATTGGCCATTTTCATGCACTTTTAACCATTCCATAAATCTTGTGTTTTGGGCCCCTGGAAGCATGAAAATCACTTTAAACATGCTAATTTTAGCTCTAACACTGATGATCCACCTACAAATGTGAACTGACGTTCAAAAATAAAACATTTGAAAACGGACCATTTTCCACATTTCTGAAGCATGACGTAATGGGGGGGTGTTATCTCTTTTGTCGAAAATCAGCCGTTTTTGCTCGAACATTAAATGCCTCCAAATGGTATTTAATTAACTTCCCGAGCCCCTGGAAGCATGAAAATCACTTTAAACATGCTAATTTTAGCTCTAACACTGATGATCCACCTACAAATGTGAACTGACGTTCAAAAATAAAACATTTGAAAACGGACCATTTTCCACATTTCTGAAGCATGACGTAATGGGGGGGTGTTATCTCTTTTGTCGAAAATCTGCCGTTTTTGCTCGAACATTAAATGCCTCCAAATGGTATTAAATTAACTTCCCGAGCCCCTGGAAGCATGAAAATCACTTTAAACATGCTAATTTTAGCTCTAACACTGATGATCCACCTACAAATGTGAACTGACGTTCAAAAATAAAACATTTGAAAACGGACCATTTTCCACATTTCTGAAGCATGACGTAATGGGGGGGGTGATATCTCTTTTGTCGAAAATCAGCCGTTTTTGCTCGAACATTAAATGCCTCCAAATGGTATTTAATTAACTTCCCGAGCCCCTGGAAGCATGAAAATCACTTTAAACATGCTAATTTTAGCTCTAACACTGATGATCCACCTACAAATGTGAACTGACGTTCAAAAATAAAACATTTGAAAACGGACCATTTTCCACATTTCTGAAGCATGACGTAATGGGGGGGTGTTATCTCTTTTGTCGAAAATCAGCCGTTTTTGCTCGAACATTAAATGCCTCCAAATGGTATTTAATTAACTTCCCGGGGTGAAGAAACCCTTTTTGAGAATTCAGAGTGAGTAAATTGGCCATTTTCATGCACTTTTAACCATTCCATAAATCTTGTGTTTTGGGCCCCTGGAAGCATGAAAATCACTTTAGACATGCTAATTTTAGCTCTAACACTGATAATCCACCTACAAATGTGAACTGACGTTCAAAAATAAAACATTTGAAAACGGACCATTTTCCACATTTCTGAAGCATGACGTAATGGGGGGGTGTTATCTCTTTTGTCGAAAATCAGCCGTTTTTGCTCAAACATTAAATGCCTCCAAATGGTATTTAATTAACTTCCCGAGCCCCTGGAAGCATGAAAATCACTTTAAACATGCTAATTTTAGCTCTAACACTGATGATCCACCTACAAATGTGAACTGACGTTCAAAAATGAAACATTTGAAAACGGACCATTTTCCACATTTCTGAAGCATGACGTAATGGGGGGGTGTTATCTCTTTTGTCGAAAATCTGCCGTTTTTGCTCGAACATTAAATGCCTCCAAATGGTATTAAATTAACTTCCCGAGCCCCTGGAAGCATGAAAATCACTTTAAACATGCTAATTTTAGCTCTAACACTGATGATCCACCTACAAATGTGAACTGACGTTCAAAAATAAAACATTTGAAAACGGACCATTTTCCACATTTCTGAAGCATGACGTAATGGGGGGGGTGATATCTCTTTTGTCGAAAATCAGCCGTTTTTGCTCGAACATTAAATGCCTCCAAATGGTATTTAATCAACTTCCCGAGCCCCTGGAAGCATGAAAATCACTTTAAACATGCTAATTTTAGCTCTAACACTGATGATCCACCTACAAATGTGAACTGACGTTCAAAAATAAAACATTTGAAAACGGACCATTTTCCACATTTCTGAAGCATGACGTAATGGGGGGTGTTATCTCTTTTGTCGAAAATCAGCCGTTTTTGCTCGAACATTAAATGCCTCCAAATGGTATTTAATTAACTTCCCGGGGTGAAGAAACCCTTTTTGAGAACTCAGAGTGAGTAAATTGGCCATTTTCATGCACTTTTAACCATTCCATAAATCTTGTGTTTTGGGTCCCTGGAAGCATGAAAATCACTTTAAACATGCTAATTTTAGCTCTAACACTGATGATCCACCTGCAAATGTGAACTGACGTTCAAAAATAAAGCATTTGAAAACGGACCATTTTCCACATTTCTGAAGCATGACGTAATGGGGGGGGTGTTATCTCTTTTGTCGAAAATCAGCAGTTTTTGCTCGAACATTAAATGCCTCCAAATGGTATTTAATTAACTTCCCGAGCCCCTGGAAGCATGAAAATCACTTTAAACATGCTAATTTTAGCTCTAACACTGATGATCCACCTACAAATGTGAACTGACGTTCAAAAATAAAACATTTGAAAACGGACCATTTTCCACATTTCTGAAGCATGACGTAATGGGGGGTGTTATCTCTTTTGTCGAAAATCAGCCGTTTTTGCTGGAACATTAAATGCCTCCAAATGGTATTTAATTAACTTCCCGGGGTGAAGAAACCCTTTTTGAGAACTCAGAGTGAGTAAATTGGCCATTTTCATGCACTTTTAACCATTCCATAAATCTTGTGTTTTGGGCCCCTGGAAGCATGAAAATCACTTTAAACATGCTAATTTTAGCTCTAACACTGATGATCCGCCTACAAATGTGAACTGACGTTCAAAAATAAAACATTTTAAAACGGACCATTTTCCACATTTCTGAAGCATGACGTAATGGGGGGGTGTTATCTCTTTTGTCGAAAATCAGCCGTTTTTGCTCGAACATTAAATGCCTCCAAATGGTATTTAATTAGCTTCCCGAGCCCCTGGAAGCATGAAAATCACTTTAAACATGCTAATTTTAGCTCTAACACTGATGATCCACCTACAAATGTGAACTGACGTTCAAAAATAAAACATTTGAAAACGGACCATTTTCCACATTTCTGAAGCATGACGTAATGGGGGGGTGTTATCTCTTTTGTCGAAAATCAGCCGTTTTTGCTGGAACATTAAATGCCTCCAAATGGTATTTAATTAACTTCACGGGGTGAAGAAACCCTTTTTGAGAACTCAGAGTGAGTAAATTGGCCATTTTCATGCACTTTTACCCATTCCATAAATCTTGTGTTTTGGGCCCCTGGAAGCATGAAAATCACTTTAAACATGCTAATTTTAGCTCTAACACTGATGATCCACCTACAAATGTGAACTGACGTTCAAAAATAAAACATTTGAAAACGGACCATTTTCCACATTTCTGAAGCATGACGTAATGGGGGGGTGTTATCTCTTTTGTCGAAAATCAGCCGTTTTTGCTCGAACATTAAATGCCTCCAAATGGTATTTAATTAACTTCCCGAGCCCCTGGAAGCATGAAAATCACTTTAAACATGCTAAATTTAGCTCTAACACTGATGATCCACCTACAAATGTGAACTGACGTTCAAATATAAAACATTTGAAAACGGACCATTTTCCACATTTCTGAAGCATGACGTAATGGGGTGGTGTTATCTCTTTTGTCGAAAATCAGCCGTTTTTGCTCGAAAATTAAATGCCTCCAAATGGTATTTAATTAACTTCCCGAGCCCCTGGAAGCATGAAAATCACTTTAAACATGCTAATTTTAGCTCTAACACTGATGATCCACCTACAAATGTGAACTGACGTTCAAAAATAAAACATTTGAAAACGGACCAATTTCCACATTTCTGAAGCATGACGTAATGGGGGGGTGTTATCTCTTTTGTCGAAAATCAGCCGTTTTTGCTCGAACATTAAATGCCCCCAAATGGTATTTAATTAACTTCCCGGGGTGAAGAAACCCTTTTTGAGAACTCAGAGTGAGTAAATTGGCCATTTTCATGCACTTTTAACCATTCCATAAATGTTGTGTTTTGGGCCCCTGGAAGCATGAAAATCACTTTAAACATGCTAATTTTAGCTCTGACACTGATGATCCACCTACAAATGTGAACTGACGTTCAAAAATAAAACATTTGAAAACGGACCATTTTCCACATTTCTGAAGCATGACGTAATGGGGGGTGTTATCTCTTTTGTCGAAAATCAGCCGTTTTTGCTCGAACATTAAATGCCTCCAAATGGTATTTAATTAACTTCCCGAGCCCCTGGAAGCATGAAAATCACTTTAAACATGCTAATTTTAGCTCTAACACTGATGATCCACCTACAAATGTGAACTGACGTTCAAAAATAAAACATTTGAAAACGGACCATTTTCCACATTTCTGAAGCATGACGTAATGGGGGGGTGTTATCTCTTTTGTCGAAAATCAGCTGTTTTTGCTCGAACATTAAATGCCTCCAAATGGTATTTAATCAACTTCCCGAGCCCCTGGAAGCATGAAAATCACTTTAAACATGCTAATTTTAGCTCTAACACTGATGATCCACCTACAAATGTGAACTGACGTTCAAAAATAAAACATTTGAAAACGGACCATTTTCCACATTTCTGAAGCATGACGTAATGGGGGGTGTTATCTCTTTTGTCGAAAATCAGCCGTTTTTGCTCGAACATTAAATGCCTCCAAATGGTATTTAATTAACTTCCCGGGGTGAAGAAACCCTTTTTGAGAACTCAGAGTGAGTAAATTGGCCATTTTCATGCACTTTTAACCATTCCATAAATCTTGTGTTTTGGGTCCCTGGAAGCATGAAAATCACTTTAAACATGCTAATTTTAGCTCTAACACTGATGATCCACCTGCAAATGTGAACTGACGTTCAAAAATAAAGCATTTGAAAACGGACCATTTTCCACATTTCTGAAGCATGACGTAATGGGGGGGGTGTTATCTCTTTTGTCGAAAATCAGCAGTTTTTGCTCGAACATTAAATGCCTCCAAATGGTATTTAATTAACTTCCCGAGCCCCTGGAAGCATGAAAATCACTTTAAACATGCTAATTTTAGCTCTAACACTGATGATCCACCTACAAATGTGAACTGACGTTCAAAAATAAAACATTTGAAAACGGACCATTTTCCACATTTCTGAAGCATGACGTAATGGGGGGTGTTATCTCTTTTGTCGAAAATCAGCCAATTTTGCTCGAACATTAAATGCCTCCAAATGGTATTTAATTAACTTCCCGAGCCCCTGGAAGCATGAAAATCACTTTAAACATGCTAATTTTAGCTCTAACACTGATGATCCACCTACAAATGTGAACTGACGTTCAAAAATAAAACATTTGAAAACGGACCATTTTCCACATTTCTGAAGCATGACGTAATGGGGGGGTGTTATCTCTTTTGTCGAAAATCAGCCGTTTTTGCTGGAACATTAAATGCCTCCAAATGGTATTTAATTAACTTCCCGGGGTGAAGAAACCCTTTTTGAGAATTCAGAGTGAGTAAATTGGCCATTTTCATGCACTTTTAACCATTCCATAAATCTTGTGTTTTGGGCCCCTGGAAGCATGAAAATCACTTTAAACATGCTAATTTTAGCTCTAACACTGATGATCCACCTACAAATGTGAACTGACGTTCAAAAATAAAACATTTGAAAACGGACCATTTTCCACATTTCTGAAGCATGACGTAATGGGGGGGTGTTATCTCTTTTGTCGAAAATCAGCCGTTTTTGCTCGAACATTAAATGCCTCCAAATGGTATTTAATTAACTTCCCGAGCCCCTGGAAGCATGAAAATCACTTTAAACATGCTAATTTTAGCTCTAACACTGATGATCCACCTACAAATGTGAACTGACGTTCAAAAATAAAACATTTGAAAACGGACCATTTTCCACATTTCTGAAGCATGACGTAATGGGGGGGTGTTATCTCTTTTGTCGAAAATCTGCCGTTTTTGCTCGAACATTAAATGCCTCCAAATGGTATTAAATTAACTTCCCGAGCCCCTGGAAGCATGAAAATCACTTTAAACATCCTAATTTTAGCTCTAACACTGATGATCCACCTACAAATGTGAACTGACGTTCAAAAATAAAACATTTGAAAACGGACCATTTTCCACATTTCTGAAGCATGACGTAATGGGGGGGGTGATATCTCTTTTGTCGAAAATCAGCCGTTTTTGCTCGAACATTAAATGCCTCCAAATGGTATTTAATTAACTTCCCGAGCCCCTGGAAGCATGAAAATCACTTTAAACATGCTAATTTTAGCTCTAACACTGATGATCCACCTACAAATGTGAACTGACGTTCAAAAATAAAACATTTGAAAACGGACCATTTTCCACATTTCTGAAGCATGACGTAATGGGGGGGTGTTATCTCTTTTGTCGAAAATCAGCCGTTTTTGCTCGAACATTAAATGTCTCCAAATGGTATTTAATTAACTTCCCGAGCCCCTGGAAGCATGAAAATCACTTTAAACATGCTAATTTTAGCTCTAACACTGATGATCCACCTACAAATGTGAACTGACGTTCAAAAATAAAACATTTGAAAACAGACCATTTTCCACATTTCTGAAGCATGACATAATGGGGGGGTGTTATCTCTTTTGTCGAAAATCAGCCGTTTTTGCTGGAACATTAAATGCCTCCAAATGGTATTTAATTAACTTCCCGGGGTGAAGAAACCCTTTTTGAGAATTCAGAGTGAGTAAATTGGCCATTTTCATGCACTTTTAACCATTCCATAAATCTTGTGTTTTGGGCCCCTGGAAGCATGAAAATCACTTTAAACATGCTAATTTTAGCTCTAACACTGATAATCCACCTACAAATGTGAACTGACGTTCAAAAATAAAACATTTGAAAACGGACCATTTTCCACATTTCTGAAGCATGACGTAATGGGGGGGTGTTATCTCTTTTGTCGAAAATCAGCCGTTTTTGCTCAAACATTAAATGCCTCCAAATGGTATTTAATTAACTTCCCGAGCCCCTGGAAGCATGAAAATCACTTTAAACATGCTAATTTTAGCTCTAACACTGATGATCCACCTACAAATGTGAACTGACGTTCAAAAATAAAACATTTGAAAACGGACCATTTTCCACATTTCTGAAGCATGACGTAATGGGGGGGTGTTATCTCTTTTGTCGAAAATCTGCCGTTTTTGCTCGAACATTAAATGCCTCCAAATGGTATTAAATTAACTTCCCGAGCCCCTGGAAGCATGAAAATCACTTTAAACATGCTAATTTTAGCTCTAACACTGATGATCCACCTACAAATGTGAACTGACGTTCAAAAATAAAACATTTGAAAACGGACCATTTTCCACATTTCTGAAGCATGACGTAATGGGGGGGGTGATATCTCTTTTGTCGAAAATCAGCCGTTTTTGCTCGAACATTAAATGCCTCCAAATGGTATTTAATCAACTTCCCGAGCCCCTGGAAGCATGAAAATCACTTTAAACATGCTAATTTTAGCTCTAACACTGATGATCCACCTACAAATGTGAACTGACGTTCAAAAATAAAACATTTGAAAACGGACCATTTTCCACATTTCTGAAGCATGACGTAATGGGGGGTGTTATCTCTTTTGTCGAAAATCAGCCGTTTTTGCTCGAACATTAAATGCCTCCAAATGGTATTTAATTAACTTCCCGGGGTGAAGAAACCCTTTTTGAGAACTCAGAGTGAGTAAATTGGCCATTTTCATGCACTTTTAACCATTCCATAAATCTTGTGTTTTGGGTCCCTGGAAGCATGAAAATCACTTTAAACATGCTAATTTTAGCTCTAACACTGATGATCCACCTGCAAATGTGAACTGACGTTCAAAAATAAAGCATTTGAAAACGGACCATTTTCCACATTTCTGAAGCATGACGTAATGGGGGGGGTGTTATCTCTTTTGTCGAAAATCAGCAGTTTTTGCTCGAACATTAAATGCCTCCAAATGGTATTTAATTAACTTCCCGAGCCCCTGGAAGCATGAAAATCACTTTAAACATGCTAATTTTAGCTCTAACACTGATGATCCACCTACAAATGTGAACTGACGTTCAAAAATAAAACATTTGAAAACGGACCATTTTCCACATTTCTGAAGCATGACGTAATGGGGGGTGTTATCTCTTTTGTCGAAAATCAGCCGTTTTTGCTGGAACATTAAATGCCTCCAAATGGTATTTAATTAACTTCCCGGGGTGAAGAAACCCTTTTTGAGAACTCAGAGTGAGTAAATTGGTCATTTTCATGCACTTTTAACCATTCCATAAATCTTGTGTTTTGGGCCCCTGGAAGCATGAAAATCACTTTAAACATGCTAATTTTAGCTCTAACACTGATGATCCGCCTACAAATGTGAACTGACGTTCAAAAATAAAACATTTTAAAACGGACCATTTTCCACATTTCTGAAGCATGACGTAATGGGGGGGTGTTATCTCTTTTGTCGAAAATCAGCCGTTTTTGCTCGAACATTAAATGCCTCCAAATGGTATTTAATTAACTTCCCGGGGTGAAGAAACCCTTTTTGAGAACTCAGAGTGAGTAAATTGGCCATTTTCATGCACTTTTAACCATTCCATAAATCTTGTGTTTTGGGCCCCTGGAAGCATGAAAATCACTTTAAACATGCTAATTTTAGCTCTAACACTGATGATCCACCTACAAATGTGAACTGACGTTCAAAGATAAAACATTTGAAAACGGACCATTTTCCACATTTCTGAAGCATGACGTAATGGGGGGGTGTTATCTCTTTTGTCGAAAATCAGCCGTTTTTGCTCGAACATTAAATGCCTCCAAATGGTATTTAATTAACTTCCCGAGCCCCTGGAAGCATGAAAATCACTTTAAACATGCTAATTTTAGCTCTAACACTGATGATCCACCTAGAAATGTGAACTGACGTTCAAAAATAAAACATTTGAAAACGGACCATTTTCCACATTTCTGAAGCATGACGTAATGGGGGGGTGTTATCTCTTTTGTCGAAAATCAGCCGTTTTTGCTCGAACATTAAATGCCTCCAAATGGTATTTAATTAACTTCCCGGGGTGAAGAAACCCTTTTTGAGAACTCAGAGTGAGTAAATTGGCCATTTTCATGCACTTTTAACCATTCCATAAATCTTGTGTTTTGGGCCCCTGGAAGCATGAAAATCACTTTAAACATGCTAATTTTAGCTCTAACACTGATAATCCACCTACAAATGTGAACTGACGTTCAAAAATAAAACATTTGAAAACGGACCATTTTCCACATTTCTGAAGCATGACGTAATGGGGGGGTGTTATCTCTTTTGTCGAAAATCATCCGTTTTTGCTTGAACATTAAATGCCTCCAAATGGTATTTAATTAACTTCCGGAGCCCCTGGAAGCATGAAAATCACTTTAAACATGCTAATTTTAGCTCTAACACTGATGATCCACCTACAAATGTGAACTGACGTTCAAAAATAAAACATTTGAAAACGGACCATTTTCCACATTTCTGAAGCATGACGTAATGGGGGGGTGTTATCTCTTTTGTCGAAAATCAGCCGTTTTTGCTCGAACATTAAATGCCTCCAAATGGTATTTAATTAA
The DNA here is from genome assembly GCF_964263255.1 of Lissotriton vulgaris. Taxonomy (NCBI): domain Eukaryota; kingdom Metazoa; phylum Chordata; class Amphibia; order Caudata; family Salamandridae; genus Lissotriton; species Lissotriton vulgaris. Next base: position 168,300 of record NW_028245241.1, on the reverse strand, counting down.
CTTCCCGGGGTGAAGAAACCCTTTTTGAGAACTCAGAGTGAGTAAATTGGCCATTTTCATGCACTTTTAACCATTCCATAAATCTTGTGTTTTGGTCCCCTGGAAGCATGAAAATCACTTTAAACATGCTAATTTTAGCTCTAACACTGATGATCCACCTACAAATGTGAACTGACGTTCAAAAATAAAACATTTGAAAACTGACCATTTTCCACATTTCTGAAGCATGACATAATGGGGGGGTGTTATCTCTTTTGTCGAAAATCAGCCGTTTTTGCTGGAACATTAAATGCCTCCAAATGGTATTTAATTAACTTCCCGGGGTGAAGAAACCCTTTTTGAGAACTCAGAGTGAGTAAATTGGCCATTTTCATGCACTTTTAACCATTCCATAAATCTTGTGTTTTGGGCCCCTGGAAGCATGAAAATCACTTTAAACATGCTAATTTTAGCTCTAACACTGATGATCCGCCTACAAATGTGAACTGACGTTCAAAAATAAAACATTTTAAAACGGACCATTTTCCACATTTCTGAAGCATGACGTAATGGGGGGGTGTTATCTCTTTTGTCGAAAATCAGCCGTTTTTGCTCGAACATTAAATGCCTCCAAATGGTATTTAATTAACTTCCCGGGGTGAAGAAACCCTTTTTGAGAACTCAGAGTGAGTAAATTGGCCATTTTCATGCACTTTTAACCATTCCATAAATCTTGTGTTTTGGGCCCCTGGAAGCATGAAAATCACTTTAAACATGCTAATTTTAGCTCTAACACTGATGATCCACCTACAAATGTGAACTGACGTTCAAAGATAAAACATTTGAAAACGGACCATTTTCCACATTTCTGAAGCATGACGTAATGGGGGGGTGTTATCTCTTTTGTCGAAAATCAGCCGTTTTTGCTCGAACATTAAATGCCTCCAAATGGTATTTAATTAACTTCCCGGGGTGAAGAAACCCTTTTTGGGAACTCAGAGTGAGTAAATTGGCCATTTTCATGCACTTTTAACCATTCCATAAATCTTGTGTTTTGGGCCCCTGGAAGCATGAAAATCACTTTAAACATGCTAATTTTAGCTCTAACACTGATGATCCACCTGCAAATGTGAACTGACGTTCAAAAATAAAACATTTGAAAACGGACCATTTTCCACATTTCTGAAGCATGACGTAATGGGGGGGTGTTATCTCTTTTGTCGAAAATCAGCCGTTTTTGCTCGAACATTAAATGCCTCCAAATGGTATTTAATTAACTTCCCGAGCCCCTGGAAGCATGAAAATCACTTTAAACATGCTAATTTTAGCTCTAACACTGATGATCCACCTACAAATGTGAACTGACGTTCAAAAATAAAACATTTGAAAACGGACCATTTTCCACATTTCTGAAGCATGACGTAATGGGGGGTGTTATCTCTTTTGTCGAAAATCAGCCGTTTTTGCTCGAACATTAAATGCCTCCAAATGGTATTTAATTAACTTCCCGAGCCCCTGGAAGCATGAAAATCACTTTAAACATGCTAATTTTAGCTCTAACACTGATGATCCACCTACAAATGTGAACTGACGTTCAAAAATAAAACATTTGAAAACGGACCATTTTCCACATTTCTGAAGCATGACGTAATGGGGGGGTGTTATCTCTTTTGTCGAAAATCAGCCGTTTTTGCTGGAACATTAAATGCCTCCAAATGGTATTTAATTAACTTCCCGGGGTGAAGAAACCCTTTTTGAGAACTCAGAGTGAGTAAATTGGCCATTTTCATGCACTTTTAACCATTCCATAAATCTTGTGTTTTGGGCCCCTGGAAGCATGAAAATCACTTTAAACATGCTAATTTTAGCTCTAACACTGATGATCCACCTACAAATGTGAACTGACGTTCAAAAATAAAACATTTGAAAACGGACCATTTTCCACATTTCTGAAGCATGACGTAATGGGGGGGTGTTATCTCTTTTGTCGAAAATCAGCCGTTTTTGCTCGAACATTAAATGCCTCCAAATGGTATTTAATTAGCTTCCCGAGCCCCTGGAAGCATGAAAATCACTTTAAACATGCTAATTTTAGCTCTAACACTGATGATCCACCTACAAATGTGAACTGACGTTCAAAAATAAAACATTTGAAAACGGACCATTTTCCACATTTCTGAAGCATGACGTAATGGGGGGGTGTTATCTCTTTTGTCGAAAATCAGCCGTTTTTGCTGGAACATTAAATGCCTCCAAATGGTATTTAATTAACTTCACGGGGTGAAGAAACCCTTTTTGAGAACTCAGAGTGAGTAAATTGGCCATTTTCATGCACTTTTACCCATTCCATAAATCTTGTGTTTTGGGCCCCTGGAAGCATGAAAATCACTTTAAACATGCTAATTTTAGCTCTAACACTGATGATCCACCTACAAATGTGAACTGACGTTCAAAAATAAAACATTTGAAAACGGACCATTTTCCACATTTCTGAAGCATGACGTAATGGGGGGGTGTTATCTCTTTTGTCGAAAATCAGCCGTTTTTGCTCGAACATTAAATGCCTCCAAATGGTATTTAATTAACTTCCCGAGCCCCTGGAAGCATGAAAATCACTTTAAACATGCTAAATTTAGCTCTAACACTGATGATCCACCTACAAATGTGAACTGACGTTCAAATATAAAACATTTGAAAACGGACCATTTCCCACATTTCTGAAGCATGACGTAATGGGGTGGTGTTATCTCTTTTGTCGAAAATCAGCCGTTTTTGCTCGAAAATTAAATGCCTCCAAATGGTATTTAATTAACTTCCCGAGCCCCTGGAAGCATGAAAATCACTTTAAACATGCTAATTTTAGCTCTAACACTGATGATCCACCTACAAATGTGAACTGACGTTCAAAAATAAAACATTTGAAAACGGACCATTTTCCACATTTCTGAAGCATGACGTAATGGGGGGGTGTTATCTCTTTTGTCGAAAATCAGCCGTTTTTGCTCGAACATTAAATGCCCCCAAATGGTATTTAATTAACTTCCCGGGGTGAAGAAACCCTTTTTGAGAACTCAGAGTGAGTAAATTGGCCATTTTCATGCACTTTTAACCATTCCATAAATGTTGTGTTTTGGGCCCCTGGAAGCATGAAAATCACTTTAAACATGCTAATTTTAGCTCTGACACTGATGATCCACCTACAAATGTGAACTGACGTTCAAAAATAAAACATTTGAAAACGGACCATTTTCCACATTTCTGAAGCATGACGTAATGGGGGGTGTTATCTCTTTTGTCGAAAATCAGCCGTTTTTGCTCGAACATTAAATGCCTCCAAATGGTATTTAATTAACTTCCCGAGCCCCTGGAAGCATGAAAATCACTTTAAACATGCTAATTTTAGCTCTAACACTGATGATCCACCTACAAATGTGAACTGACGTTCAAAAATAAAACATTTGAAAACGGACCATTTTCCACATTTCTGAAGCATGACGTAATGGGGGGTGTTATCTCTTTTGTCGAAAATCAGCCGTTTTTGCTCGAACATTAAATGCCTCCAAATGGTATTTAATTAACTTCCCGGGGTGAAGAAACCCTTTTTGAGAACTCAGAGTGAGTAAATTGGCCATTTTCATGCACTTTTAACCATTCCATAAATCTTGTGTTTTGGGTCCCTGGAAGCATGAAAATCACTTTAAACATGCTAATTTTAGCTCTAACACTGATGATCCACCTGCAAATGTGAACTGACGTTCAAAAATAAAGCATTTGAAAACGGACCATTTTCCACATTTCTGAAGCATGACGTAATGGGGGGGGTGTTATCTCTTTTGTCGAAAATCAGCAGTTTTTGCTCGAACATTAAATGCCTCCAAATGGTATTTAATTAACTTCCCGAGCCCCTGGAAGCATGAAAATCACTTTAAACATGCTAATTTTAGCTCTAACACTGATGATCCACCTACAAATGTGAACTGACGTTCAAAAATAAAACATTTGAAAACGGACCATTTTCCACATTTCTGAAGCATGACGTAATGGGGGGTGTTATCTCTTTTGTCGAAAATCAGCCAATTTTGCTCGAACATTAAATGCCTCCAAATGGTATTTAATTAACTTCCCGAGCCCCTGGAAGCATGAAAATCACTTTAAACATGCTAATTTTAGCTCTAACACTGATGATCCACCTACAAATGTGAACTGACGTTCAAAAATAAAACATTTGAAAACGGACCATTTTCCACATTTCTGAAGCATGACGTAATGGGGGGGTGTTATCTCTTTTGTCGAAAATCAGCCGTTTTTGCTGGAACATTAAATGCCTCCAAATGGTATTTAATTAACTTCCCGGGGTGAAGAAACCCTTTTTGAGAATTCAGAGTGAGTAAATTGGCCATTTTCATGCACTTTTAACCATTCCATAAATCTTGTGTTTTGGGCCCCTGGAAGCATGAAAATCACTTTAAACATGCTAATTTTAGCTCTAACACTGATGATCCACCTACAAATGTGAACTGACGTTCAAAAATAAAACATTTGAAAACGGACCATTTTCCACATTTCTGAAGCATGACGTAATGGGGGGGTGTTATCTCTTTTGTCGAAAATCAGCCGTTTTTGCTCGAACATTAAATGCCTCCAAATGGTATTTAATTAACTTCCCGAGCCCCTGGAAGCATGAAAATCACTTTAAACATGCTAATTTTAGCTCTAACACTGATGATCCACCTACAAATGTGAACTGACGTTCAAAAATAAAACATTTGAAAACGGACCATTTTCCACATTTCTGAAGCATGACGTAATGGGGGGGTGTTATCTCTTTTGTCGAAAATCTGCCGTTTTTGCTCGAACATTAAATGCCTCCAAATGGTATTAAATTAACTTCCCGAGCCCCTGGAAGCATGAAAATCACTTTAAACATGCTAATTTTAGCTCTAACACTGATGATCCACCTACAAATGTGAACTGACGTTCAAAAATAAAACATTTGAAAACGGACCATTTTCCACATTTCTGAAGCATGACGTAATGGGGGGGGTGATATCTCTTTTGTCGAAAATCAGCCGTTTTTGCTCGAACATTAAATGCCTCCAAATGGTATTTAATTAACTTCCCGAGCCCCTGGAAGCATGAAAATCACTTTAAACATGCTAATTTTAGCTCTAACACTGATGATCCACCTACAAATGTGAACTGACGTTCAAAAATAAAACATTTGAAAACGGACCATTTTCCACATTTCTGAAGCATGACGTAATGGGGGGGTGTTATCTCTTTTGTCGAAAATCAGCCGTTTTTGCTCGAACATTAAATGCCTCCAAATGGTATTTAATTAACTTCCCGAGCCCCTGGAAGCATGAAAATCACTTTAAACATGCTAATTTTAGCTCTAACACTGATGATCCACCTACAAATGTGAACTGACGTTCAAAAATAAAACATTTGAAAACAGACCATTTTCCACATTTCTGAAGCATGACATAATGGGGGGGTGTTATCTCTTTTGTCGAAAATCAGCCGTTTTTGCTGGAACATTAAATGCCTCCAAATGGTATTTAATTAACTTCCCGGGGTGAAGAAACCCTTTTTGAGAATTCAGAGTGAGTAAATTGGCCATTTTCATGCACTTTTAACCATTCCATAAATCTTGTGTTTTGGGCCCCTGGAAGCATGAAAATCACTTTAAACATGCTAATTTTAGCTCTAACACTGATAATCCACCTACAAATGTGAACTGACGTTCAAAAATAAAACATTTGAAAACGGACCATTTTCCACATTTCTGAAGCATGACGTAATGGGGGGGTGTTATCTCTTTTGTCGAAAATCAGCCGTTTTTGCTCAAACATTAAATGCCTCCAAATGGTATTTAATTAACTTCCCGAGCCCCTGGAAGCATGAAAATCACTTTAAACATGCTAATTTTAGCTCTAACACTGATAATCCACCTACAAATGTGAACTGACGTTCAAAAATAAAACATTTGAAAACGGACCATTTTCCACATTTCTGAAGCATGACGTAATGGGGGGGTGTTATCTCTTTTGTCGAAAATCTGCCGTTTTTGCTCGAACATTAAATGCCTCCAAATGGTATTAAATTAACTTCCCGAGCCCCTGGAAGCATGAAAATCACTTTAAACATGCTAATTTTAGCTCTAACACTGATGATCCACCTACAAATGTGAACTGACGTTCAAAAATAAAACATTTGAAAACGGACCATTTTCCACATTTCTGAAGCATGACGTAATGGGGGGGGTGATATCTCTTTTGTCGAAAATCAGCCGTTTTTGCTCGAACATTAAATGCCTCCAAATGGTATTTAATCAACTTCCCGAGCCCCTGGAAGCATGAAAATCACTTTAAACATGCTAATTTTAGCTCTAACACTGATGATCCACCTACAAATGTGAACTGACGTTCAAAAATAAAACATTTGAAAACGGACCATTTTCCACATTTCTGAAGCATGACGTAATGGGGGGTGTTATCTCTTTTGTCGAAAATCAGCCGTTTTTGCTCGAACATTAAATGCCTCCAAATGGTATTTAATTAACTTCCCTGGGTGAAGAAACCTTTTTTGAGAACTCAGAGTGAGTAAATTGGCCATTTTCATGCACTTTTAACCATTCCATAAATCTTGTGTTTTGGGTCCCTGGAAGCATGAAAATCACTTTAAACATGCTAATTTTAGCTCTAACACTGATGATCCACCTGCAAATGTGAACTGACGTTCAAAAATAAAGCATTTGAAAACGGACCATTTTCCACATTTCTGAAGCATGACGTAATGGGGGGGGGTGTTATCTCTTTTGTCGAAAATCAGCAGTTTTTGCTCGAACATTAAATGCCTCCAAATGGTATTTAATTAACTTCCCGAGCCCCTGGAAGCATGAAAATCACTTTAAACATGCTAATTTTAGCTCTAACACTGATGATCCACCTACAAATGTGAACTGACGTTCAAAAATAAAACATTTGAAAACGGACCATTTTCCACATTTCTGAAGCATGACGTAATGGGGGGTGTTATCTCTTTTGTCGAAAATCAGCCGTTTTTGCTCGAACATTAAATGCCTCCAAATGGTATTTAATTAACTTCCCGAGCCCCTGGAAGCATGAAAATCACTTTAAAAATGCTAATTTTAGCTCTAACACTGATGATCCACCTACAAATGTGAACTGACGTTCAAAAATAAAACATTTGAAAACGGACCATTTTCCACATTTCTGAAGCATGACGTAATGGGGGGGTGTTATCTCTTTTGTCGAAAATCAGCCGTTTTTGCTGGAACATTAAATGCCTCCAAATGGTATTTAATTAACTTCCCGGGGTGAAGAAACCCTTTTTGAGAATTCAGAGTGAGTAAATTGGCCATTTTCATGCACTTTTAACCATTCCATAAATCTTGTGTTTTGGGCCCCTGGAAGCATGAAAATCACTTTAAACATGCTAATTTTAGCTCTAACACTGATGATCCACCTACAAATGTGAACTGACGTTCAAAAATAAAACATTTGAAAACGGACCATTTTCCACATTTCTGAAGCATGACGTAATGGGGGGGTGTTATCTCTTTTGTCGAAAATCAGCCGTTTTTGCTCGAACATTAAATGCCTCCAAATGGTATTTAATTAACTTCCCGAGCCCCTGGAAGCATGAAAATCACTTTAAACATGCTAATTTTAGCTCTAACACTGATGATCCACCTACAAATGTGAACTGACGTTCAAAAATAAAACATTTGAAAACGGACCATTTTCCACATTTCTGAAGCATGACGTAATGGGGGGGTGTTATCTCTTTTGTCGAAAATCTGCCGTTTTTGCTCGAACATTAAATGCCTCCAAATGGTATTAAATTAACTTCCCGAGCCCCTGGAAGCATGAAAATCACTTTAAACATGCTAATTTTAGCTCTAACACTGATGATCCACCTACAAATGTGAACTGACGTTCAAAAATAAAACATTTGAAAACGGACCATTTTCCACATTTCTGAAGCATGACGTAATGGGGGGGGTGATATCTCTTTTGTCGAAAATCAGCCGTTTTTGCTCGAACATTAAATGCCTCCAAATGGTATTTAATTAACTTCCCGAGCCCCTGGAAGCATGAAAATCACTTTAAACATGCTAATTTTAGCTCTAACACTGATGATCCACCTACAAATGTGAACTGACGTTCAAAAATAAAACATTTGAAAACGGACCATTTTCCACATTTCTGAAGCATGACGTAATGGGGGGGTGTTATCTCTTTTGTCGAAAATCAGCCGTTTTTGCTCGAACATTAAATGCCTCCAAATGGTATTTAATTAACTTCCCGAGCCCCTGGAAGCATGAAAATCACTTTAAACATGCTAATTTTAGCTCTAACACTGATGATCCACCTACAAATGTGAACTGACGTTCAAAAATAAAACATTTGAAAACAGACCATTTTCCACATTTCTGAAGCATGACATAATGGGGGGGTTTTATCTCTTTTGTCGAAAATCAGCCGTTTTTGCTGGAACATTAAATGCCTCCAAATGGTATTTAATTAACTTCCCGGGGTGAAGAAACCCTTTTTGAGAATTCAGAGTGAGTAAATTGGCCATTTTCATGCACTTTTAACCATTCCATAAATCTTGTGTTTTGGGCCCCTGGAAGCATGAAAATCACTTTAAACATGCTAATTTTAGCTCTAACACTGATAATCCACCTACAAATGTGAACTGACGTTCAAAAATAAAACATTTGAAAACGGACCATTTTCCACATTTCTGAAGCATGACGTAATGGGGGGGTGTTATCTCTTTTGTCGAAAATCAGCCGTTTTTGCTCAAACATTAAATGCCTCCAAATGGTATTTAATTAACTTCCCGAGCCCCTGGAAGCATGAAAATCACTTTAAACATGCTAATTTTAGCTCTAACACTGATGATCCACCTACAAATGTGAACTGACGTTCAAAAATAAAACATTTGAAAACGGACCATTTTCCACATTTCTGAAGCATGACGTAATGGGGGGGTGATATCTCTTTTGTCGAAAATCAGCCGTTTTTGCTCGAACATTAAATGCCTCCAAATGGTATTTAATTAACTTCCTGAGCCCCTGGAAGCATGAAAATCACTTTAAACATGCTAATTTTAGCTCTAACACTGATGATCCACCTACAAATGTGAACTGACGTTCAAAAATAAAACATTTGAAAACGGACCATTTTCCACATTTCTGAAGCATGACGTAATGGGGGGGTGTTATCTCTTTTGTCGAAAATCAGCCGTTTTTGTTCGAACATTAAATGCCTCCAAATGGTATTTAATTAACTTCCCGAGCCCCTGGAAGCATGAAAATCACTTTAAACATGCTAATTTTAGCTCTAACACTGATGATCCACCTACAAATGTGAACTGACGTTCAAAAATAAAACATTTGAAAACGGACCATTTTCCACATTTCTGAAGCATGACGTAATGGGGGCGTGTTATCTCTTTTGTCGAAAATCAGCCGTTTTTGCTCGAACATTAAATGCCTCCAAATGGTATTTATTTCACTTCCCGAGCCCCTGGAAGCATGAAAATCACTTTAAACATGCTAATTTTAGCTCTAACACTGATGATCCACCTACAAATGTGAACTGACGTTCAAAAATAAAACATTTGAAAACGGACCATTTTCCACATTTCTGAAGCATGACGTAATGGGGGGGTGTTATCTCTTTTGTCGAAAATCAGCCGTATTTGCTCGAACATTAAATGCCTCCAAATGGTATTTATTTCACTTCCCGAGCCCCTGGAAGCATGAAAATCACTTTAAACATGCTAATTTTAGCTCTAACACTGATGATCCACCTACAAATGTGAACTGACGTTCAAAAATAAAACATTTGAAAACGGACCATTTTCCACATTTCTGAAGCATGACGTAATGGGGGGGTGTTATCTCTTTTGTCGAAAATCAGCCATTTTTGCTCGAACATTAAATGCCTCCAAATGGTATTTAATTAACTTCCCGGGGTGAAGAAACCCTTTTTGAGAACTCAGAGTGAGTAAATTGGCCATTTTCATGCACTTTTAACCATTCCATAAATCTTGTGTTTTGGGCCCCTGGAAGCATGAAAATCACTTTAAACATGCTAATTTTAGCTCTAACACTGATGATCCACCTACAAATGTGAACTGACGTTCAAAAATAAAACATTTGAAAACGGACCATTTTCCACATTTCTGAAGCATGACGTAATGGGGGGGGTGATATCTCTTTTGTCGAAAATCAGCCGTTTTTGCTCGAACATTAAATGCCTCCAAATGGTATTTAATTAACTTCCCGAGCCCCTGGAAGCATGAAAATCACTTTAAACATGCTAATTTTAGCTCTAACACTGATGATCCACCTACAAATGTGAACTGACGTTCAAAAATAAAACATTTGAAAACGGACCATTTTCCACATTTCTGAAGCATGACGTAATGGGGGGGTGTTATCTCTTTTGTCGAAAATCAGCCGTTTTTGCTCGAACATTAAATGCCTCCAAATGGTATTTAATTAACTTCCCGAGCCCCTGGAAGCATGAAAATCACTTTAAACATGCTAATTTTAGCTCTAACACTGATGATCCACCTACAAATGTGAACTGACGTTCAAAAATAAAACATTTGAAAACAGACCATTTTCCACATTTCTGAAGCATGACATAATGGGGGGGTGTTATCTCTTTTGTCGAAAATCAGCCGTTTTTGCTGGAACATTAAATGCCTCCAAATGGTATTTAATTAACTTCCCGGGGTGAAGAAACCCTTTTTGAGAATTCAGAGTGAGTAAATTGGCCATTTTCATGCACTTTTAACCATTCCATAAATCTTGTGTTTTGGGCCCCTGGAAGCATGAAAATCACTTTAAACATGCTAATTTTAGCTCTAACACTGATAATCCACCTACAAATGTGAACTGACGTTCAAAAATAAAACATTTGAAAACGGACCATTTTCCACATTTCTGAAGCATGACGTAATGGGGGGGTGTTATCTCTTTTGTCGAAAATCAGCCGTTTTTGCTCAAACATTAAATGCCTCCAAATGGTATTTAATTAACTTCCCGAGCCCCTGGAAGCATGAAAATCACTTTAAACATGCTAATTTTAGCTCTAACACTGATGATCCACCTACAAATGTGAACTGACGTTCAAAAATAAAACATTTGAAAACGGACCATTTTCCACATTTCTGAAGCATGACGTAATGGGGGGGTGTTATCTCTTTTGTCGAAAATCTGCCGTTTTTGCTCGAACATTAAATGCCTCCAAATGGTATTAAATTAACTTCCCGAGCCCCTGGAAGCATGAAAATCACTTTAAACATGCTAATTTTAGCTCTAACACTGATGATCCACCTACAAATGTGAACTGACGTTCAAAAATAAAACATTTGAAAACGGACCATTTTCCACATTTCTGAAGCATGACGTAATGGGGGGGGTGATATCTCTTTTGTCGAAAATCAGCCGTTTTTGCTCGAACATTAAATGCCTCCAAATGGTATTTAATTAACTTCCTGAGCCCCTGGAAGCATGAAAATCACTTTAAACATGCTAATTTTAGCTCTAACACTGATGATCCACCTACAAATGTGAACTGACGTTCAAAAATAAAACATTTGAAAACGGACCATTTTCCACATTTCTGAAGCATGACGTAATGGGGGGGTGTTATCTCTTTTGTCGAAAATCAGCCGTTTTTGTTCGAACATTAAATGCCTCCAAATGGTATTTAATTAACTTCCCGAGCCCCTGGAAGCATGAAAATCACTTTAAACATGCTAATTTTAGCTCTAACACTGATGATCCACCTACAAATGTGAACTGACGTTCAAAAATAAAACATTTGAAAACGGACCATTTTCCACATTTCTGAAGCATGACGTAATGGGGGGGTGTTATCTCTTTTGTCGAAAATCAGCCGTTTTTGCTCGAACATTAAATGCCTCCAAATGGTATTTATTTCACTTCCCGAGCCCCTGGAAGCATGAAAATCACTTTAAACATGCTAATTTTAGCTCTAACACTGATGATCCACCTACAAATGTGAACTGACGTTCAAAAATAAAACATTTGAAAACGGCCCATTTTCCACATTTCTGAAGCATGACGTAATGGGGGGGTGTTATCTCTTTTGTCGAAAATCAGCCGTATTTGCTCGAACATTAAATGCCTCCAAATGGTATTTATTTCACTTCCCGAGCCCCTGGAAGCATGAAAATCACTTTAAACATGCTAATTTTAGCTCTAACACTGATGATCCACCTACAAATGTGAACTGACGTTCAAAAATAAAACATTTGAAAACGGACCATTTTCCACATTTCTGAAGCAGGACGTAATGGGGGGGTGTTATCTCTTTTGTCGAAAATCAGCCGTTTTTGCTCGAACATTAAATGCCTCCAAATGGTATTTAATTAACTTCCCGGGGTGAAGAAACCCTTTTTGAGAACTCAGAGTGAGTAAATTGGCCATTTTCATGCACTTTTAACCATTCCATAAATCTTGTGTTTTGGGCCCCTGGAAGCATGAAAATCACTTTAAACATGCTAATTTTAGCTCTAACACTGATGATCCACCTACAAATGTGAACTGACGTTCAAAAATAAAACATTTGAAAACGGACCATTTTCCACATTTCTGAAGCATGACGTAATGGGGGGGGTGTTATCTCTTTTGTCGAAAATCAGCCGTTTTTGCTCGAACATTAAATGCCTCCAAATGGTATTTATTTCACTTCCCGAGCCCCTGGAAGCATGAAAATCACTTTAAACATGCTAATTTTAGCTCTAACACTGATGATCCACCTACAAATGTGAACTGACGTTCAAAAATAAAACATTTGAAAACGGACCATTTTCCACATTTCTGAAGCATGACGTAATGGGGGGGTGTTATCTCTTTTGTCGAAAATCAGCCGTTTTTGCTCGAACATTAAATGCCTCCAAATGGTATTTAATTAACTTCCCGAGCCCCTGGAAGCATGAAAATCACTTTAAACATGCTAATTTTAGCTCTAACACTGATGATCCACCTACAAATGTGAACTGACGTTCAAAAATAAAACATTCGAAAACGGACCATTTTCCACATTTCTGAAGCATGACGTAATGGGGGGGTGTTATCTCTTTTGTCGAAAATCAGCCGTTTTTGCTCGAACATTAAATGCCTCCAAATGGTATTTAATTAACTTCCCGGGGTGAAGAAACCCTTTTTGAGAACTCAGAGTGAGTAAATTGGCCATTTTCATGCACTTTTAACCATTCCATAAATCTTGTGTTTTGGGCCCCTGGAAGCATGAAAATCACTTTAAACATGCTAATTTTAGCTCTAACACTGATGATCCACCTACAAATGTGAACTGACGTTCAAAAATAAAACATTTGAAAACGGACCATTTTCCACATTTCTGAAGCATGACGTAATGGGGGGGTGTTATCTCTTTTGTCGAAAATCAGCCGTTTTTGCTCGAACATTAAATGCCTCCAAATGGTATTTAATTAACTTCCCGAGCCCCTGGAAGCATGAAAATCACTTTAAACATGCTAATTTTAGCTCTAACACTGATAATCCACCTACAAATGTGAACTGATGTTCAAAAATAAAACATTTGAAAACGGACCATTTTCCACATTTCTGAAGCATGACGTAATGGGGGGGTGTTATCTCTTTTGTCGAAAATCAGGCGTTTTTGCTCGAACATTAAATGCCTCCAAATGGTATTTAATTAACTTCCCGAGCCCCTGGGAGCATGAAAATCACTTTAAACATGCTAATTTTAACTCTAACACTGATGATCCACCTACAATTGTGAACTGACGTTCAAAAATAAAACATTTGAAAACGGACCATTTTCCACATTTCTGAAGCATGACGTAATGGGGGGGTGTTATCTCTTTTGTGGAAAATCAGCCGTTTCTGCTGGAACATTAAATGCCTCCAAATGGTATTTAATTAACTTCCCGGGGTGAAGAAACCCTTTTTGAGAATTCAGAGTGAGTAAATTGGCCATTTTCATGCACTTTTAACCATTCCATAAATCTTGTGTTTTGGGCCCCTGGAAGCATGAAAGTCACTTTAAACATGCTAATTTTAGCTCTAACACTGATGATCCACCTACAAATGTGAACTGACGTTCAAAAATAAAACATTTGAAAACGGACCATTTTCCACATTTCTGAAGCATGACGTAATGGGGGGGGTGTTATCTCTTTTGTCGAAAATCAGCCGTTTTTGCTCGAACATTAAATGCCTCCAAATGGTATTTAATTAACTTCCCGAGCCCCTGGAAGCTTGAAAATCACTTTAAACATGATAATTTTAGCTCTAACACTGATGATCCACCTACAAATGTGAACTGACGTTCAAAAATAAAACATTTGAAAACGGACCATTTTCCACATTTCTGAAGCATGACGTAATGGGGGGGTGTTATCTCTTTTGTCGAAAATCTGCCGTTTTTGCTCGAACATTAAATGCCTCCAAATGGTATTAAATTAACTTCCCGAGCCCCTGGAAGCATGAAAATCACTTTAAACATGCTAATTTTAGAGCTAACACTGATGATCCACCTACAAATGTGAACTGATGTTCAAAAATAAAACATTTGAAAACGGACCATTTTCCACATTTCTGAAGCATGACGTAATGGGGGGGTGTTATTTCTTTTGTCGAAAATCAGCCGTTTTTGCTCGAACATTAAATGCCTCCAAATGGTATTTAATTAACTTCCCGAGCCCCTGGAAGCATGAAAATCACTTTAAACATGCTAATTTTAGCTCTAACACTGATGATCCACCTACAAATGTGAACTGACGTTCAAAAATAAAACATTTGAAAACGGACCATTTTCCACATTTCTGAAGCATGACGTAATGGGGGGGTGTTATCTCTTTTGTCGAAAATCAGCCGTTTTTGCTCGAACATTAAATGCCTCCAAATGGTATTTATTTCACTTCCCGAGCCCCTGGAAGCATGAAAATCACTTTAAACATGCTAATTTTAGCTCTAACACTGATGATCCACCTACAAATGTGAACTGACGTTCAAAAATAAAACATTTGAAAACGGACCATTTTCCACATTTCTGAAGCATGACGTAATGGGGGGGTGTTATCTCTTTTGTCGAAAATCAGCCGTTTTTGCTCGAACATTAAATGCCTCCAAATGGTATTTATTTCACTTCCCGAGCCCCTGGAAGCATGAAAATCACTTTAAACATGCTAATTTTAGCTCTAACACTGATGATCCACCTACAAATGTGAACTGACGTTCAAAAATAAAACATTTGAAAACGGACCATTTTCCACATTTCTGAAGCATGACGTAATGGGGGGGTGTTATCTCTTTTGTCGAAAATCAGCCGTTTTTGCTCGAACATTAAATGCCTCCAAATGGTATTTAATTAACTTCCCGGTGTGAAGAAACCCTTTTTGAGAACTCAGAGTGAGTAAATTGGCCATTTTCATGCACTTTTAACCATTCCATAAATCTTGTATTTTGGGCCCCTGGAAGCATGAAAATCACTTTAAACATGCTAATTTTAGCTCTAACACTGATGATCCACCTACAAATGTAAACTGACGTTCAAAAATAAAACATTTGAAAACGGACCATTTTCCACATTTCTGAAGCATGACGTAATGGGGGGGTGTTATCTCTTTTGTCGAAAATCAGCCGTTTTTGCTCGAACATTAAATGCCTCCAAATGGTATTTATTTCACTTCCCGAGCCCCTGGAAGCATGAAAATCACTTTAAACATGCTAATTTCAGCTCTAACACTGATGATCCACCTACAAATGTGAACTGACGTTCAAAAATAAAACATTTGAAAACGGACCATTTTCCACATTTCTGAAGCATGACGTAATGGGGGGGTGTTATCTCTTTTGTCGAAAATCAGCCGTTTTTGCTCGAACATTATATGCCTCCAAATGGTATTTAATTAACTTCCCGAGCCCCTGGAAGCATGAAAATCACTTTAAACATGCTAATTTTAGCTCTAACACTGATGATCCACCTACAAATGTGAACTGACGTTCAAAAATAAAACATTTGAAAACGGACCATTTTCCACATTTCTGAAGCATGACGTAATGGGGGGGTGTTATCTCTTTTGTCGAAAATCAGCCGTTTTTGCTCGAACATTAAATGCCTCCAAATGGTATTTAATTAACTTCCCGGGGTGAAGAAACCCTTTTTGAGAACTCAGAGTGAGTAAATTGGCCATTTTCATGCACTTTTAACCATTCCATAAATCTTGTGTTTTGGGCCCCTGGAAGCATGAAAATCACTTTAAACATGCTAATTTTAGCTCTAACACTGATGATCCACCTACAAATGTGAACTGACGTTCAAAAATAAAACATTTGAAAACGGACCATTTTCCACATTTCTGAAGCATGACGTAATGGGGGGGTGTTATCTCTTTTGTCGAAAATCAGCCGTTTTTGCTCGAACATTAAATGCCTCCAAATGGTATTTATTTCACTTCCCGAGCCCCTGGAAGCATGAAAATCACTTTAAACATGCTAATTTTAGCTCTAACACTGATGATCCACCTACAAATGTGAACTGACGTTCAAAAATAAAACATTTGAAAACGGACCATTTTCCACATTTCTGAAGCATGACGTAATGGGGGGGTGTTATCTCTTTTGTCGAAAATCAGCCGTTTTTGCTCGAACATTAAATGCCTCCAAATGGTATTTATTTCACTTCCCGAGCCCCTGGAAGCATGAAAATCACTTTAAACATGCTAATTTTAGCTCTAACACTGATGATCCACCTACAAATGTGAACTGACGTTCAAAAATAAAACATTTGAAAACGGACCATTTTCCACATTTCTGAAGCATGACGTAATGGGGGGGTGTTATCTCTTTTGTCGAAAATCAGCCGTTTTTGCTCGAACATTAAATGCCTCCAAATGGTATTTAATTAACTTCCCGGTGTGAAGAAACCCTTTTTGAGAACTCAGAGTGAGTAAATTGGCCATTTTCATGCACTTTTAACCATTCCATAAATCTTGTATTTTGGGCCCCTGGAAGCATGAAAATCACTTTAAACATGCTAATTTTAGCTCTAACACTGATGATCCACCTACAAATGTAAACTGACGTTCAAAAATAAAACATTTGAAAACGGACCATTTTCCATATTTCTGAAGCATGACGTAATGGGGGGGTGTTATCTCTTTTGTCGAAAATCAGCCGTTTTTGCTCGAACATTAAATGCCTCCAAATGGTATTTATTTCACTTCCCGAGCCCCTGGAAGCATGAAAATCACTTTAAACATGCTAATTTCAGCTCTAACACTGATGATCCACCTACAAATGTGAACTGACGTTCAAAAATAAAACATTTGAAAACGGACCATTTTCCACATTTCTGAAGCATGACGTAATGGGGGGGTGTTATCTCTTTTTTTGAAAATCAGCCGTTTTTGCTCGAACATTATATGCCTCCAAATGGTATTTAATTAACTTCCCGAGCCCCTGGAAGCATGAAAATCACTTTAAACATGCTAATTTTAGCTCTAACACTGATGATCCACCTACAAATGTGAACTGACGTTCAAAAATAAAACATTTGAAAACGGACCATTTTCCACATTTCTGAAGCATGACGTAATGGGGGGGTGTTATCTCTTTTGTCGAAAATCAGCCGTTTTTGCTCGAACATTAAATGCCTCCAAATGGTATTTAATTAACTTCCCGGGGTGAAGAAACCCTTTTTGAGAACTCAGAGTGAGTAAATTGGCCATTTTCATGCACTTTTAACCATTCCATAAATCTTGTGTTTTGGGCCCCTGGAAGCATGAAAATCACTTTAAACATGCTAATTTTAGCTCTAACACTGATGATCCACCTACAAATGTGAACTGACGTTCAAAAATAAAACATTGAACATTAAATGCCTCCAAATGGTATTTAATTAACTTCCCGAGCCCCTGGAAGCATGAAAATCACTTTAAACATGCTAATTTTAGCTCTAAATGTAAATGTAGACGTATTTGTAAAGCGCACTGATACCCCGGCAAGCAGTGTGTCCTGGCGCTGTACTCATACCGCTAGGGAACCCGTCCTGGCTTTTCCCCGTGAAATGTCCACTCCTGGGCATCCCCGGGGTGCAACCAGGCATCCCCAGCGCTGTAGGGGGCCGTTGTGGAGGCTAAGCAAGCTATTGCCCAGAGTTGCAGCGTGGGACCCATGATTAGAATAGGCACTGAGGCGAGAATATCCAGTCAGCGGAATTTATGAGCCAGAGACCCGCCGAGGCGGGAATCGAACCCTGGTCCCTGGCCAGAACTCTGCATCAAGGTCTGCCGCTCTAACCATTGAGCCACACTCCTCCACTCTAACACTGATGATCCACCTACAAATGTGAACTGACGTTCAAAAATAAAACATTTGAAAACAAACCATTTTCCACATTTCTGAAGCATGACGTAATGGGGGGGTGTTATCTCTTTTGTCGAAAATCAGCCGTTTTTGCTCGAACATTAAATGCCTCCAAATGGTATTTAATTAACTTCCCGAGCCCCTGGAAGCATGAAAATCACTTTAAACATGCTAATTTTAGCTCTAACACTGATGATCCACCTACAAATGTGAACTGACGTTCAAAAATAAAACATTTGAAAACGGACCATTTTCCACATTTCTGAAGCATGACGTAATGGGGGGGGTGTTATCTCTTTTGTCGAAAATCTGCCGTTTTTGCTCGAACATTAAATGCCTCCAAATGGTATTAAATTAACTTCCCGAGCCCCTGGAAGCATGAAAATCACTTTAAACATGCTAATTTTAGCTCTAACACTGATGATCCACCTACAAATGTGAACTGATGTTCAAAAATAAAACATTTGAAAACGGACCATTTTCCACATTTCTGAAGCATGACGTAATGGGGGGGGTGTTATCTCTTTTGTCGAAAATCAGCCGTTTTTGCTCGAACATTAAATGCCTCCAAATGGTATTTAATTAACTTCCCGAGCCCCTGGAAGCATGAAAATCACTTTAAACATGCTAATTTTAGCTCTAACACTGATGATCCACCTACAAATGTGAACTGACGTTCAAAAATAAAACATTTGAAAACGGACCATTTTCCACATTTCTGAAGCATGACGTAATGGGGGGGTGTTATCTCTTTTGTCGAAAATCAGCCGTTTTTGCTCGAACATTAAATGCCTCCAAATGGTATTTAATTAACTTCCCGAGCCCCTGGAAGCATGAAAATCACTTTAAACATGCTAATTTTAGCACTAACACTGATGATCCACCTACAAATGTGAACTGACGTTCAAAAATAAAACATTTGAAAACGAACCATTTTCCACATTTCTGAAGCATGACGTAATGGGGGGGTGTTATCTCTTTTGTCGAAAATCAGCCGTTTTTGCTCGAACATTAAATGCCTCCAAATGGTATTTATTTCACTTCCCGAGCCCCTGGAAGCATGAAAATCACTTTAAACATGCTAATTTTAGCTCTAACACTGATGATCCACCTACAAATGTGAACTGACGTTCAAAAATAAAACATTTGAAAACGGACCATTTTCCACATTTCTGAAGCATGACGTAATGGGGGGGTGTTATCTCTTTTGTCGAAAATCAGCCGTTTTTGCTCGAACATTAAATGCCTCCAAATGGTATTTAATTAACTTCCCGGGGTGAAGAAACCCTTTTTGAGAACTCAGAGTGAGTAAATTGGCCATTTTCATGCACTTTTAACCATTCCATAAATCTTGTGTTTTGGGCCCCTGGAAGCATGAAAATCACTTTAAACATGCTAATTTTAGCTCTAACACTGATGATCCACCTACAAATGTGAACTGACGTTCAAAAATAAAACATTTGAAAACGGACCATTTTCCACATTTCTGAAGCATGACGTAATGGGGGGGGTGTTATCTCTTTTGTCGAAAATCAGCCGTTTTTGCTCGAACATTAAATGCCTCCAAATGGTATTTATTTCACTTCCCGAGCCCCTGGAAGCATGAAAATCACTTTAAACATGCTAATTTTAGCTCTAACACTGATGATCCACCTACAAATGTGAACTGACGTTCAAAAATAAAACATTTGAAAACGAACCATTTTCCACATTTCTGAAGCATGACGTAATGGGGGGGTGTTATCTCTTTTGTCGAAAATCAGCCGTTTTTGCTCGAACATTAAATGCCTCCAAATGGTATTTATTTCACTTCCCGAGCCCCTGGAAGCATGAAAATCACTTTAAACATGCTAATTTTAGCTCTAACACTGATGATCCACCTACAAATGTGAACTGACGTTCAAAAATAAAACATTTGAAAACGGACCATTTTCCACATTTCTGAAGCATGACGTAATGGGGGGGTGTTATCTCTTTTGTCGAAAATCAGCCGTTTTTGCTCGAACATTAAATGCCTCCAAATGGTATTTAATTAACTTCCCGGGGTGAAGAAACCCTTTTTGAGAACTCAGAGTGAGTAAATTGGCCATTTTCATGCACTTTTAACCATTCCATAAATCTTGTGTTTTGGGCCCCTGGAAGCATGAAAATCACTTTAAACATGCTAATTTTAGCTCTAACACTGATGATCCACCTACAAATGTGAACTGATGTTCAAAAATAAAACATTTGAAAACGGACCATTTTCCACATTTCTGAAGCATGACGTAATGGGGGGGTGTTATTTCTTTTGTCGAAAATCAGCCGTTTTTGCTCGAACATTAAATGCCTCCAAATGGTATTTAATTAACTTCCCGAGCCCCTGGAAGCATGAAAATCACTTTAAACATGCTAATTTTAGCTCTAACACTGATGATCCACCTACAAATGTGAACTGACGTTCAAAAATAAAACATTTGAAAACGGACCATTTTCCACATTTCTGAAGCATGACGTAATGGGGGGGTGTTATCTCTTTTGTCGAAAATCAGCCGTTTTTGCTCGAACATTAAATGCCTCCAAATGGTATTTATTTCACTTCCCGAGCCCCTGGAAGCATGAAAATCACTTTAAACATGCTAATTTTAGCTCTAACACTGATGATCCACCTACAAATGTGAACTGACGTTCAAAAATAAAACATTTGAAAACGGACCATTTTCCACATTTCTGAAGCATGACGTAATGGGGGGGTGTTATCTCTTTTGTCGAAAATCAGCCGTTTTTGCTCGAACATTAAATGCCTCCAAATGGTATTTATTTCACTTCCCGAGCCCCTGGAAGCATGAAAATCACTTTAAACATGCTAATTTTAGCTCTAACACTGATGATCCACCTACAAATGTGAACTGACGTTCAAAAATAAAACATTTGAAAACGGACCATTTTCCACATTTCTGAAGCATGACGTAATGGGGGGGGTGTTATCTCTTTTGTCGAAAATCAGCCGTTTTTGCTCGAACATTAAATGCCTCCAAATGGTATTTAATTAACTTCCCGGGGTGAAGAAACCCTTTTTGAGAACTCAGAGTGAGTAAATTGGCCATTTTCATGCACTTTTAACCATTCCATAAATCTTGTATTTTGGGCCCCTGGAAGCATGAAAATCACTTTAAACATGCTAATTTTAGCTCTAACACTGATGATCCACCTACAAATGTAAACTGACGTTCAAAAATAAAACATTTGAAAACGGACCATTTTCCACATTTCTGAAGCATGACGTAATGGGGGGGTGTTATCTCTTTTGTCGAAAATCAGCCGTTTTTGCTCGAACATTAAATGCCTCCAAATGGTATTTATTTCACTTCCCGAGCCCCTGGAAGCATGAAAATCACTTTAAACATGCTAATTTCAGCTCTAACACTGATGATCCACCTACAAATGTGAACTGACGTTCAAAAATAAAACATTTGAAAACGGACCATTTTCCACATTTCTGAAGCATGACGTAATGGGGGGGTGTTATCTCTTTTGTCGAAAATCAGCCGTTTTTGCTCGAACATTATATGCCTCCAAATGGTATTTAATTAACTTCCCGAGCCCCTGGAAGCATGAAAATCACTTTAAACATGCTAATTTTAGCTCTAACACTGATGATCCACCTACAAATGTGAACTGACGTTCAAAAATAAAACATTTGAAAACGGACCATTTTCCACATTTCTGAAGCATGACGTAATGGGGGGGTGTTATCTCTTTTGTCGAAAATCAGCCGTTTTTGCTCGAACATTAAATGCCTCCAAATGGTATTTAATTAACTTCCCGGGGTGAAGAAACCCTTTTTGAGAACTCAGAGTGAGTAAATTGGCCATTTTCATGCACTTTTAACCATTCCATAAATCTTGTGTTTTGGGCCCCTGGAAGCATGAAAATCACTTTAAACATGCTAATTTTAGCTCTAACACTGATGATCCACCTACAAATGTGAACTGACGTTCAAAAATAAAACATTTGAAAACGGACCATTTTCCACATTTCTGAAGCATGACGTAATGGGGGGGTGTTATCTCTTTTGTCGAAAATCAGCCGTTTTTGTTCGAACATTAAATGCCTCCAAATGGTATTTAATTAACTTCCCGAGCCCCTGGAAGCATGAAAATCACTTTAAACATGCTAATTTTAGCTCTAACACTGATGATCCACCTACAAATGTGAACTGACGTTCAAAAATAAAACATTTGAAAACGGACCACTTTCCACATTTCTGAAGCATGACGTATTTGGGGGGTGTTATCTCTTTTGTCGAAAATCAGCCGTTTTTGCTCGAACATTAAATGCCTCCAAATGGTATTTAATTAACTTCCCGAGCCCCTGGAAGCATGAAAATCACTTTAAACATGCTAATTTTAGCTCTAACACTGATGATCCACCTACAATTGTGAACTGACGTTCAAAAATAAAACATTTGAAAACGGACCATTTTCCACATTTCTGAAGCATGACGTAATGGGGGGGTGTTATCTCTTTTGTCGAAAATCAGCCATTTTTGCTGGAACATTAAATGCCTCCAAATGGTATTTAATTAACTTCCCGGGGTGAAGAAACCCTTTTTGAGAATTCAGAGTGAGTAAATTGGCCATTTTCATGCACTTTTAACTATTCCATAAATCTTGTGTTTTGGGCCCCTGGAAGCATGAAAATCACTTTAAACATGCTAATTTTAGCTCTAACACTGATGATCCACCTACAAATGTGAACTGACGTTCAAAAATAAAACATTTGAAAACTGACCATTTTCCACATTTCTGAAGCATGACGTAATGGGGGGGTGTTATCTCTTTTGTCGAAAATCAGCCGTTTTTGCTCGAACATTAAATGCCTCCAAATGGTATTTAATTAACTTCCCGAGCCCCTGGAAGCATGAAAATCACTTTAAACATGCTAATTTTAGCTCTAACACTGATGATCCACCTACAAATGTGAACTGACGTTCAAAAATAAAACATTTGAAAACGGACCATTTTCCACATTTCTGAAGCATGACGTAATGGGGGGGTGTTATCTCTTTTGTCGAAAATCTGCCGTTTTTGCTCGAACATTAAATGCCTCCAAATGGTATTAAATTAACTTCCCGAGCCCCTGGAAGCATGAAAATCACTTTAAACATGCTAATTTTAGCTCTAACACTGATGATCAACCTACAAATGTGAACTGATGTTCAAAAATAAAACATTTGAAAACGGACCATTTTCCACATTTCTGAAGCATGACGTAATGGGGGGGGGTGTTATTTCTTTTGTCGAAAATCAGCCGTTTTTGCTCGAACATTAAATGCCTCCAAATGGTATTTAATTAACTTCCCGAGCCCCTGGAAGCATGAAAATCACTTTAAACATGCTAATTTTAGCTCTAACACTGATGATCCACCTACAAATGTGAACTGACGTTCAAAAATAAAACATTTGAAAACGGACCATTTTCCACATTTCTGAAGCATGACGTAATGGGGGGTGTTATCTCTTTTGTCGAAAATCAGCCGTTTTTGCTCGAACATTAAATGCCTCCAAATGGTATTTAATTAACTTCCCGAGCCCCTGGAAGCATGAAAATCACTTTAAACATGCTAATTTTAGCTCTAAATGTAAATGTAGACGTATTTGTAAAGCGCACTGATACCCCGGCAAGCAGTGTGTCCTGGCGCTGTACTCATACCGCTAGGGAACCCGTCCTGGCTTTTCCCCGTGAAATGTCCACTCCTGGGCATCCCCGGGGTGCAACCAGGCATCCCCAGCGCTGTAGGGGGCCGTTGTGGAGGCTAAGCAAGCTATTGCCCAGAGTTGCAGCGTGGGACCCATGATTAGAATAGGCACTGAGGCGAGAATATCCAGTCAGCGGAATTTATGAGCCAGAGACCCGCCGAGGCGGGAATCGAACCCTGGTCCCTGGCCAGAACTCTGCATCAAGGTCTGCCGCTCTAACCATTGAGCCACACTCCTCCACTCTAACACTGATGATCCACCTACAAATGTGAACTGACGTTCAAAAATAAAACATTTGAAAACAAACCATTTTCCACATTTCTGAAGCATGACGTAATGGGGGGGTGTTATCTCTTTTGTCGAAAATCAGCCGTTTTTGCTCGAACATTAAATGCCTCCAAATGGTATTTAATTAACTTCCCGAGCCCCTGGAAGCATGAAAATCACTTTAAACATGCTAATTTTAGCTCTAACACTGATGATCCACCTACAAATGTGAACTGACGTTCAAAAATAAAACATTTGAAAACGGACCATTTTCCACATTTCTGAAGCATGACGTAATGGGGGGGGTGTTATCTCTTTTGTCGAAAATCTGCCGTTTTTGCTCGAACATTAAATGCCTCCAAATGGTATTAAATTAACTTCCCGAGCCCCTGGAAGCATGAAAATCACTTTAAACATGCTAATTTTAGCTCTAACACTGATGATCCACCTACAAATGTGAACTGATGTTCAAAAATAAAACATTTGAAAACGGACCATTTTCCACATTTCTGAAGCATGACGTAATGGGGGGGGTGTTATCTCTTTTGTCAAAAATCAGCCGTTTTTGCTCGAACATTAAATGCCTCCAAATGGTATTTAATTAACTTCCCGAGCCCCTGGAAGCATGAAAATCACTTTAAACATGCTAATTTTAGCTCTAACACTGATGATCCACCTACAAATGTGAACTGACGTTCAAAAATAAAACATTTGAAAACGGACCATTTTCCACATTTCTGAAGCATGACGTAATGGGGGGGTGTTATCTCTTTTGTCGAAAATCAGCCGTTTTTGCTCGAACATTAAATGCCTCCAAATGGTATTTAATTAACTTCCCGAGCCCCTGGAAGCATGAAAATCACTTTAAACATGCTAATTTTAGCACTAACACTGATGATCCACCTACAAATGTGAACTGACGTTCAAAAATAAAACATTTGAAAACGAACCA
The DNA here is from genome assembly GCF_964263255.1 of Lissotriton vulgaris. Lineage (NCBI taxonomy): Eukaryota > Metazoa > Chordata > Amphibia > Caudata > Salamandridae > Lissotriton > Lissotriton vulgaris. The sequence continues at coordinate 142,928 of NW_028245241.1, read as the reverse complement.
TTTTCCACATTTCTGAAGCATGACGTAATGGGGGGGTGTTATCTCTTTTGTCGAAAATCAGCCGTTTTTGCTCGAACATTAAATGCCTCCAAATGGTATTTATTTCACTTCCCGAGCCCCTGGAAGCATGAAAATCACTTTAAACATGCTAATTTTAGCTCTAACACTGATGATCCACCTACAAATGTGAACTGACGTTCAAAAATAAAACATTTGAAAACGGACCATTTTCCACATTTCTGAAGCATGACGTAATGGGGGGGTGTTATCTCTTTTGTCGAAAATCAGCCGTTTTTGCTCGAACATTAAATGCCTCCAAATGGTATTTAATTAACTTCCCGGGGTGAAGAAACCCTTTTTGAGAACTCAGAGTGAGTAAATTGGCCATTTTCATGCACTTTTAACCATTCCATAAATCTTGTGTTTTGGGCCCCTGGAAGCATGAAAATCACTTTAAACATGCTAATTTTAGCTCTAACACTGATGATCCACCTACAAATGTGAACTGACGTTCAAAAATAAAACATTTGAAAACGGACCATTTTCCACATTTCTGAAGCATGACGTAATGGGGGGGGTGTTATCTCTTTTGTCGAAAATCAGCCGTTTTTGCTCGAACATTAAATGCCTCCAAATGGTATTTATTTCACTTCCCGAGCCCCTGGAAGCATGAAAATCACTTTAAACATGCTAATTTTAGCTCTAACACTGATGATCCACCTACAAATGTGAACTGACGTTCAAAAATAAAACATTTGAAAACGAACCATTTTCCACATTTCTGAAGCATGACGTAATGGGGGGGTGTTATCTCTTTTGTCGAAAATCAGCCGTTTTTGCTCGAACATTAAATGCCTCCAAATGGTATTTATTTCACTTCCCGAGCCCCTGGAAGCATGAAAATCACTTTAAACATGCTAATTTTAGCTCTAACACTGATGATCCACCTACAAATGTGAACTGACGTTCAAAAATAAAACATTTGAAAACGGACCATTTTCCACATTTCTGAAGCATGACGTAATGGGGGGGTGTTATCTCTTTTGTCGAAAATCAGCCGTTTTTGCTCGAACATTAAATGCCTCCAAATGGTATTTAATTAACTTCCCGAGCCCCTGGAAGCATGAAAATCACTTTAAACATGCTAATTTTAGCTCTAACACTGATGATCCACCTACAAATGTGAACTGACGTTCAAAAATAAAACATTTGAAAACGGACCATTTTCCACATTTCTGAAGCATGACGTAATGGGGGGGGTGTTATCTCTTTTGTCGAAAATCTGCCGTTTTTGCTCGAACATTAAATGCCTCCAAATGGTATTAAATTAACTTCCCGAGCCCCTGGAAGCATGAAAATCACTTTAAACATGCTAATTTTAGCTCTAACACTGATGATCCACCTACAAATGTGAACTGATGTTCAAAAATAAAACATTTGAAAACGGACCATTTTCCACATTTCTGAAGCATGACGTAATGGGGGGGGTGTTATCTCTTTTGTCGAAAATCAGCCGTTTTTGCTCGAACATTAAATGCCTCCAAATGGTATTTAATTAACTTCCCGAGCCCCTGGAAGCATGAAAATCACTTTAAACATGCTAATTTTAGCTCTAACACTGATGATCCACCTACAAATGTGAACTGACGTTCAAAAATAAAACATTTGAAAACGAACCATTTTCCACATTTCTGAAGCATGACGTAATGGGGGGGTGTTATCTCTTTTGTCGAAAATCAGCCGTTTTTGCTCGAACATTAAATGCCTCCAAATGGTATTTAATTAACTTCCCGAGCCCCTGGAAGCATGAAAATCACTTTAAACATGCTAATTTTAGCACTAACACTGATGATCCACCTACAAATGTGAACTGACGTTCAAAAATAAAACATTTGAAAACGAACCATTTTCCACATTTCTGAAGCATGACGTAATGGGGGGGTGTTATCTCTTTTGTCGAAAATCAGCCGTTTTTGCTCGAACATTAAATGCCTCCAAATGGTATTTATTTCACTTCCCGAGCCCCTGGAAGCATGAAAATCACTTTAAACATGCTAATTTTAGCTCTAACACTGATGATCCACCTACAAATGTGAACTGACGTTCAAAAATAAAACATTTGAAAACGGACCATTTTCCACATTTCTGAAGCATGACGTAATGGGGGGGTGTTATCTCTTTTGTCGAAAATCAGCCGTTTTTGCTCGAACATTAAATGCCTCCAAATGGTATTTAATTAACTTCCCGGGGTGAAGAAACCCTTTTTGAGAACTCAGAGTGAGTAAATTGGCCATTTTCATGCACTTTTAACCATTCCATAAATCTTGTGTTTTGGGCCCCTGGAAGCATGAAAATCACTTTAAACATGCTAATTTTAGCTCTAACACTGATGATCCACCTACAAATGTGAACTGACGTTCAAAAATAAAACATTTGAAAACGGACCATTTTCCACATTTCTGAAGCATGACGTAATGGGGGGGGTGTTATCTCTTTTGTCGAAAATCAGCCGTTTTTGCTCGAACATTAAATGCCTCCAAATGGTATTTATTTCACTTCCCGAGCCCCTGGAAGCATGAAAATCACTTTAAACATGCTAATTTTAGCTCTAACACTGATGATCCACCTACAAATGTGAACTGACGTTCAAAAATAAAACATTTGAAAACGAACCATTTTCCACATTTCTGAAGCATGACGTAATGGGGGGGTGTTATCTCTTTTGTCGAAAATCAGCCGTTTTTGCTCGAACATTAAATGCCTCCAAGTGGTATTTATTTCACTTCCCGAGCCCCTGGAAGCATGAAAATCACTTTAAACATGCTAATTTTAGCTCTAACACTGATGATCCACCTACAAATGTGAACTGACGTTCAAAAATAAAACATTTGAAAACGGACCATTTTCCACATTTCTGAAGCATGACGTAATGGGGGGGTGTTATCTCTTTTGTCGAAAATCAGCCGTTTTTGCTCGAACATTAAATGCCTCCAAATGGTATTTAATTAACTTCCCGGGGTGAAGAAACCCTTTTTGAGCACTCAGAGTGAGTAAATTGGCCATTTTCATGCACTTTTAACCATTCCATGAATCTTGTGTTTTGGGCCCCTGGAAGCATGAAAATCACTTTAAACATGCTAATTTTAGCTCTAACACTGATGATCCCCCTACAAATGTGAACTGACGTTCAAAAATAAAACATTTGAAAACGGACCATTTTCCACATTTCTGAAGCATGACATAATGGGGGGGTGTTATCTCTTTTGTCGAAAATCAGCCGTTTTTGCTCAAACATTAAATGCCTCCAAATGGTATTTAATTAACTTCCCGAGCCCCTGGAAGCATGAAAATCACTTTAAACATGCTAATTTTAGCTCTAACACTGATGATCCACCTACAAATGTGAACTGACGTTCAAAAATAAAACATTTGAAAACGGACCATTTTCCACATTTCTGAAGCATGACGTAATGGGGGGGTGTTATCTCTTTTGTCGAAAATCTGCCGTTTTTGCTCGAACATTAAATGCCTCCAAATGGTATTAAATTAACTTCCCGAGCCCCTGGAAGCATGAAAATCACTTTAAACATGCTAATTTTAGCTCTAACACTGATGATCCACCTACAAATGTGAACTGACGTTCAAAAATAAAACATTTGAAAACGGACCATTTTCCACATTTCTGAAGCATGACGTAATGGGGGGGGTGATATCTCTTTTGTCGAAAATCAGCCGTTTTTGCTCGAACATTAAATGCCTCCAAATGGTATTTAATTAACTTCCCGAGCCCCTGGAAGCATGAAAATCACTTTAAACATGCTAATTTTAGCTCTAACACTGATGATCCACCTACAAATGTGAACTGACGTTCAAAAATAAAACATTTGAAAACGGACCATTTTCCACATTTCTGAAGCATGACGTAATGGGGGGGTGTTATCTCTTTTGTCGAAAATCAGCCGTTTTTGTTCGAACATTAAATGCCTCCAAATGGTATTTAATTAACTTCCCGAGCCCCTGGAAGCATGAAAATCACTTTAAACATGCTAATTTTAGCTCTAACACTGATGATCCACCTACAAATGTGAACTGACGTTCAAAAATAAAACATTTGAAAACGGACCATTTTCCACATTTCTGAAGCATGACGTAATGGGGGGGTGTTATCTCTTTTGTCGAAAATCAGCCGTTTTTGCTCGAACATTAAATGCCTCCAAATGGTATTTAATTAACTTCCCGGGGTGAAGAAACCCTTTTTGAGAACTCAGAGTGAGTAAATTGGCCATTTTCATGCACTTTTAACCATTCCATAAATCTTGTGTTTTGGGCCCCTGGAAGCATGAAAATCACTTTAAACATGCTAATTTTAGCTCTAACACTGATGATCCACCTACAAATGTGAACTGACGTTCAAAAATAAAACATTTGAAAACGGACCATTTTCCACATTTCTGAAGCATGACGTAATGGGGGGGGTGTTATCTCTTTTGTCGAAAATCAGCCGTTTTTGCTCGAACATTAAATGCCTCCAAATGGTATTTATTTCACTTCCCGAGCCCCTGGAAGCATGAAAATCACTTTAAACATGCTAATTTTAGCTCTAACACTGATGATCCACCTACAAATGTGAACTGACGTTCAAAAATAAAACATTTGAAAACGGACCATTTTCCACATTTCTGAAGCATGACGTAATGGGGGGGTGTTATCTCTTTTGTCGAAAATCAGCCGTTTTTGCTCGAACATTAAATGCCTCCAAATGGTATTTAATTAACTTCCCGGGGTGAAGAAACCCTTTTTGAGAACTCAGAGTGAGTAAATTGGCCATTTTCATGCACTTTTAACCATTCCATAAATCTTGTGTTTTGGGCCCCTGGAAGCATGAAAATCACTTTAAACATGCTAATTTTAGCTCTAACACTGATGATCCACCTACAAATGTGAACTGACGTTCAAAAATAAAACATTTGAAAACGGACCATTTTCCACATTTCTGAAGCATGACGTAATGGGGGGTGTTATCTCTTTTGTCGAAAATCAGCCGTTTTTGCTCGAACATTAAATGCCTCCAAATGGTATTTAATTAACTTCCCGAGCCCCTGGAAGCATGAAAATCACATTAAACATGCTAATTTTAGCTCTAACACCGATGATCCACCTACAAATGTGAACTGACGTTCAAAAATAAAACATTTGAAAACGGACCATTTTCCACATTTCTGAAGCATGACGTAATGGGGGGGTGTTATCTCTTTTGTCGAAAATCAGGCGTTTTTGCTCGAACATTAAATGCCTCCAAATGGTATTTAATTAACTTCCCGAGCCCCTGGAAGCATGAAAATCACTTTAAACATGCTAATTTTAGCTCTAACACTGATGATCCACCTACAATTGTGAACTGACGTTCAAAAATAAAACATTTGAAAACGGACCATTTTCCACATTTCTGAAGCATGACGTAATGGGGGGGTGTTATCTCTTTTGTCGAAAATCAGCCGTTTCTGCTGGAACATTAAATGCCTCCAAATGGTATTTAATTAACTTCCCGGGGTGAAGAAACCCTTTTTGAGAATTCAGAGTGAGTAAATTGGCCATTTTCATGCACTTTTAACCATTCCATAAATCTTGTGTTTTGGGCCCCTGGAAGCATGAAAGTCACTTCAAACATGCTAATTTTAGCTCTAACACTGATGATCCACCTACAAATGTGAACTGACGTTCAAAAATAAAACATTTGAAAACGGACCATTTTCCACATTTCTGAAGCATGACGTAATGGGGGGGGTGTTATCTCTTTTGTCGAAAATCAGCCGTTTTTGCTCGAACATTAAATGCCTCCAAATGGTATTTAATTAACTTCCCGAGCCCCTGGAAGCATGAAAATCACTTTAAACATGATAATTTTAGCTCTAACACTGATGATCCACCTACAAATGTGAACTGACGTTCAAAAATAAAACATTTGAAAACAGACCATTTTCCACATTTCTGAAGCATGACGTAATGGGGGGGTGTTATCTCTTTTGTCGAAAATCTGCCGTTTTTGCTCGAACATTAAATGCCTCCAAATGGTATTAAATTAACTTCCCGAGCCCCTGGAAGCATGAAAATCACTTTAAACATGCTAATTTTAGCGCTAACACTGATGATCCACCTACAAATGTGAACTGATGTTCAAAAATAAAACATTTGAAAACGGACCATTTTCCACATTTCTGAAGCATGACGTAATGGAGGGGTGTTATTTCTTTTGTCGAAAATCAGCCGTTTTTGCTCGAACATTAAATGCCTCCAAATGGTATTTAATTAACTTCCCGAGCCCCTGGAAGCATGAAAATCACTTTAAACATGCTAATTTTAGCTCTAACACTGATGATCGACCTACAAATGTGAACTGACGTTCAAAAATAAAACATTTGAAAACGGACCATTTTCCACATTTCTGCAGCATGACGTAATGGGGGGGTGTTATCTCTTTTGTCGAAAATCAGCCGTTTTTGCTTGAACATTAAATGCCTCCAAATGGTATTTATTTCACTTCCCGAGCCCCTGGAAGCATGAAAATCACTTTAAACATGCTAATTTTAGCTCTAACACTGATGATCCACCTACAAATGTGAACTGACGTTCAAAAATAAAACATTTGAAAACGGACCATTTTCCACATTTCTGAAGCATGACGTAATGGGGGGGTGTTATCTCTTTTGTCGAAAATCAGCCGTTTTTGCTCGAACATTAAATGCCTCCAAATGGTATTTATTTCACTTCCCGAGCCCCTGGAAGCATGAAAATCACTTTAAACATGCTAATTTTAGCTCTAACACTGATGATCCACCTACAAATGTGAACTGACGTTCAAAAATAAAACATTTGAAAACGGACCATTTTCCACATTTCTGAAGCATGACGTAATGGGGGGGTGTTATCTCTTTTGTCGAAAATCAGCCGTTTTTGCTCGAACATTAAATGCCTCCAAATGGTATTTAATTAACTTCCCGGGGTGAAGAAACCCTTTTTGAGAACTCAGAGTGAGTAAATTGGCCATTTTCATGCACTTTTAACCATTCCATAAATCTTGTATTTTGGGCCCCTGGAAGCATGAAAATCACTTTAAACATGCTAATTTTAGCTCTAACACTGATGATCCACCTACAAATGTGAACTGACGTTCAAAAATAAAACATTTGAAAACGGACCATTTTCCACATTTCTGAAGCATGACGTAATGGGGGGGTGTTATCTCTTTTGTCGAAAATCAGCCGTTTTTGCTCGAACATTAAATGCCTCCAAATGGTATTTATTTCACTTCCCGAGCCCCTGGAAGCATGAAAATCACTTTAAACATGCTAATTTCAGCTCTAACACTGATGATCCACCTACAAATGTGAACTGACGTTCAAAAATAAAACATTTGAAAACGGACCATTTTCCACATTTCTGAAGCATGACGTAATGGGGGGGTGTTATCTCTTTTGTCGAAAATCAGCCGTTTTTGCTCGAACATTAAATGCCTCCAAATGGTATTTAATTAACTTCCCGGGGTGAAGAAACCCTTTTTGAGAACTCAGAGTGAGTAAATTGGCCATTTTCATGCACTTTTAACCATTCCATAAATCTTGTGTTTTGGGCCCCTGGAAGCATGAAAATCACTTTAAACATGCTAATTTTAGCTCTAACACTGATGATCCACCTACAAATGTGAACTGACGTTCAAAAATAAAATATTTGAAAACGGACCATTTTCCACATTTCTGAAGCATGACGTAATGGGGGGGTGTTATCTCTTTTGTCGAAAATCAGCCGTTTTTGCTCGAACATTAAATGCCTCCAAATGGTATTTAATTAACTTCCCGAGCCCCTGGAAGCATGAAAATCACTTTAAACATGCTAATTTTAGCTCTAACACTGATGATCCACCTACAAATGTGAACTGACGTTCAAAAATAAAACATTTGAAAACGGACCACTTTCCACATTTCTGAAGCATGACGTAATGGGGGGGTGTTATCTCTTTTGTCGAAAATCAGCCGTTTTTGCTCGAACATTAAATGCCTCCAAATGGTATTTAATTAACTTCCCGAGCCCCTGGAAGCATGAAAATCACTTTAAACATGCTAATTTTAGCTCTAACACTGATGTTCCACCTACAATTGTGAACTGACGTTCAAAAATAAAACATTTGAAAACGGACCATTTTCCACATTTCTGAAGCATGACGTAATGGGGGGGTGTTATCTCTTTTGTCGAAAATCAGCCATTTTTGCTGGAACATTAAATGCCTCCAAATGGTATTTAATTAACTTCCCGGGGTGAAGAAACCCTTTTTGAGAATTCAGAGTGAGTAAATTGGCCATTTTCATGCACTTTTAACCATTCCATAAATCTTGTGTTTTGGGCCCCTGGAAGCATGAAAATCACTTTAAACATGCTAATTTTAGCTCTAACACTGATGATCCACCTACAAATGTGAACTGACGTTCAAAAATAAAACATTTGAAAACGGACCATTTTCCACATTTCTGAAGCATGACGTAATGGGGGGGTGTTATCTCTTTTGTCGAAAATCAGCCGTTTTTGCTCGAACATTAAATGCCTCCAAATGGTATTTAATTAACTTCCCGAGCCCCTGGAAGCATGAAAATCACTTTAAACATGCTAATTTTAGCTCTAACACTGATGATCCACCTACAAATGTGAACTGACGTTCAAAAATAAAACATTTGAAAACGGACCATTTTCCACATTTCTGAAGCATGACGTAATGGGGGGGTGTTATCTCTTTTGTCGAAAATCTGCCGTTTTTGCTCGAACATTAAATGCCTCCAAATGGTATTAAATTAACTTCCCGAGCCCCTGGAAGCATGAAAATCACTTTAAACATGCTAATTTTAGCTCTAACACTGATGATCCACCTACAAATGTGAACTGATGTTCAAAAATAAAACATTTGAAAACGGACCATTTTCCACATTTCTGAAGCATGACGTAATGGGGGGGGTGTTATTTCTTTTGTCGAAAATCAGCCGTTTTTGCTCGAACATTAAATGCCTCCAAATGGTATTTAATTAACTTCCCGAGCCCCTGGAAGCATGAAAATCACTTTAAACATGCTAATTTTAGCTCTAACACTGATGATCCACCTACAAATGTAAACTGACGTTCAAAAATAAAACATTTGAAAACGGACCATTTTCCACATTTCTGAAGCATGACGTAATGGGGGGTGTTATCTCTTTTGTCGAAAATCAGCCGTTTTTGCTCGAACATTAAATGCCTCCAAATGGTATTTCATTAACTTCCCGAGCCCCTGGAAGCATGAAAATCACTTTAAACATGCTAATTTTAGCTCTAAATGTAAATGTAGACGTATTTGTAAAGCGCACTGATACCCCGGCAAGCAGTGTGTCCTGGCGCTGTACTCATACCGCTAGGGAACCCGTCCTGGCTTTTCCCCGTGAAATGTCCACTCCTGGGCATCCCCGGGGTGCAACCAGGCATCCCCAGCGCTGTAGGGGGCCGTTGTGGAGGCTAAGCAAGCTATTGCCCAGAGTTGCAGCATGGGACCCATGATTAGAATAGGCACTGAGGCGAGAATATCCAGTCAGCGGAATTTATGAGCCAGAGACCCGCCGAGGCGGGAATCGAACCCTGGTCCCTGGCCAGAACTCTGCATCAAGGTCTGCCGCTCTAACCATTGAGCCACACTCCTCCACTCTAACACTGATGATCCACCTACAAATGTGAACTGACGTTCAAAAATAAAACATTTGAAAACGAACCATTTTCCACATTTCTGAAGCATGACGTAATGGGGGGGTGTTATCTCTTTTGTCGAAAATCAGCCGTTTTTGCTCGAACATTAAATGCCTCCAAATGGTATTTAATTAACTTCCCGGGGTGAAGAAACCCTTTTTGAGAACTCAGAGTGAGTAAATTGGCCATTTTCATGCACTTTTAACCATTCCATAAATCTTGTGTTTTGGGCCCCTGGAAGCATGAAAATCACTTTAAACATGCTAATTTTAGCTCTAACACTGATGATCCACCTACAAATGTGAACTGACGTTCAAAAATAAAACATTTGAAAACGGACCATTTTCCACATTTCTGAAGCATGACGTAATGGGGGGGGTGTTATCTCTTTTGTCGAAAATCAGCCGTTTTTGCTCGAACATTAAATGCCTCCAAATGGTATTTATTTCACTTCCCGAGCCCCTGGAAGCATGAAAATCACTTTAAACATGCTAATTTTAGCTCTAACACTGATGATCCACCTACAAATGTGAACTGACGTTCAAAAATAAAACATTTGAAAACGGACCATTTTCCACATTTCTGAAGCATGACGTAATGGGGGGGTGTTATCTCTTTTGTCGAAAATCAGCCGTTTTTGCTCGAACATTAAATGCCTCCAAATGGTATTTAATTAACTTCCGAGCCCCTGGAAGCATGAAAATCACTTTAAACATGCTAATTTTAGCTCTAACACTGATGATCCACCTACAAATGTGAACTGACGTTCAAAAATAAAACATTTGAAAACGGACCATTTTCCACATTTCTGAAGCATGACGTAATGGGGGGGTGTTATCTCTTTTGTCGAAAATCAGCCGTTTTTGCTCGAACATTAAATGCCTCCAAATGGTATTTATTTCACTTCCCGAGCCCCTGGAAGCATGAAAATCACTTTAAACATGCTAATTTTAGCTCTAACACTGATGATCCACCTACAAATGTGAACTGACGTTCAAAAATAAAACATTTGAAAACGGACCATTTTCCACATTTCTGAAGCATGACGTAATGGGGGGGTGTTATCTCTTTTGTCGAAAATCAGCCGTTTTTGCTCGAACATTAAATGCCTCCAAATGGTATTTATTTCACTTCCCGAGCCCCTGGAAGCATGAAAATCACTTTAAACATGCTAATTTTAGCTCTAACACTGATGATCCACCTACAAATGTGAACTGACGTTCAAAAATAAAACATTTGAAAACGGACCATTTTCCACATTTCTGAAGCATGACGTAATGGGGGGGTGTTATCTCTTTTGTCGAAAATCAGCCGTTTTTGCTCGAACATTAAATGCCTCCAAATGGTATTTATTTCACTTCCCGAGCCCCTGGAAGCATGAAAATCACTTTAAACATGCTAATTTTAGCTCTAACACTGATGATCCACCTACAAATGTGAACTGACGTTCAAAAATAAAACATTTGAAAACGGACCATTTTCCACATTTCTGAAGCATGACGTAATGGGGGGGTGTTATCTCTTTTGTCGAAAATCAGCCGTTTTTGCTCGAACATTAAATGCCTCCAAATGGTATTTAATTAACTTCCCGAGCCCCTGGAAGCATGAAAATCACTTTAAACATGCTAATTTTAGCTCTAACACTGATGATCCACCTACAAATGTGAACTGACGTTCAAAAATAAAACATTTGAAAACGGACCATTTTCCACATTTCTGAAGCATGACGTAATGGGGGGGTGTTATCTCTTTTGTCGAAAATCAGCCGTTTTTGCTCGAACATTAAATGCCTCCAAATGGTATTTATTTCACTTCCCGGGGTGAAGAAACCCTTTTTGAGAACTCAGAGTGAGTAAATTGGCCATTTTCATGCACTTTTAACCATTCCATAAATCTTGTGTTTAGGGCCCCTGGAAGCATGAAAATCACTTTAAACATGCTAATTTTAGCTCTAACACTGATGATCCACCTACAAATGTGAACTGACGTTCAAAAATAAAACATTTGAAAACGGACCATTTTCCACATTTCTGAAGCATGACGTAATGGGGGGGGTGTTATCTCTTTTGTCGAAAATCAGCCGTTTTTGCTCAAACATTAAATGCCTCCAAATGGTATTTAATTAACTTCCTGAGCCCCTGGAAGCATGAAAATCACTTTAAACATGCTAATTTTAGCTCTAACACTGATGATCCACCTACAAATGTGAACTGACGTTCAAAAATAAAACATTTGAAAACGGACCATTTTCCACATTTCTGAAGCATGACGTAATGGGGGGGTGTTATCTCTTTTGTCGAAAATCAGCCGTTTTTGCTCAAACATTAAATGCCTCCAAATGGTATTTAATTAACTTACCGGGGTGAAGAAACCCTTTTTGAGAACTCAGAGTGAGTAAATTCGCCATTTTCATGCACTTTTAACTATTCCATAAATCTTGTGTTTAGGGCCCCTGGAAGCATGAAAATCACTTTAAACATGCTAATTTTAGCTCTAACACTGATGATCCACCTACAAATGTGAACTGACGTTCAAAAATAAAACATTTGAAAACGGACCATTTTCCACATTTCTGAAGCATGACGTAATGGGGGGGTGTTATCTCTTTTGTCGAAAATCAGCCGTTTTTGCTCGAACATTAAATGCCTCCAAATGGTATTTAATTAACTTCCCGGGGTGAAGAAACCCTTTTTGAGAACTCAGAGTGAGTAAATTGGCCATTTTAATGCACTTTTAACCATTCCATAAATCTTGTGTTTAGGGCCCCTGGAAGCATGAAAATCACTTTAAACATGCTAATTTTAGCTCTAACACTGATGATCCACCTACAAATGTGAACTGACGCTCAAAAATAAAACATTTGAAAACGGACCATTTTCCACATTTCTGAAGCATGACGTAATGGGGGGGTGTTATCTCTTTTGTCGAAAATCAGCCGTTTTTGCTCGAACATTAAATGCCTCCAAATGGTATTTAATTAACTTCCCGGGGTGAAGAAACCCTTTTTGAGAACTCAGAGTGAGTAAATTGGCCATTTTCATGCACTTTTAACCATTCCATAAATCTTGTGTTTTGGGCCCCTGGAAGCATGAAAATCACTTTAAACATGCTAATTTTAGCTCTAACACTGATGATCCACCTACAAATGTTAACTGACGTTCAAAAATAAAACATTTGAAAACGGACCATTTTCCACATTTCTGAAGCATGACGTAATGGGGGGGTGTTATCTCTTTCGTCGAAAATCAGCCGTTTTTGCTCGAACATTAAATGCCTCCAAATGGTATTTAATTAACTTCCCGAGCCCCTGGAAGCATGAAAATCACTTTAAACATGCTAATTTTAGCTCTAACACTGATGATCCACCTACAAATGTGAACTGACGTTCAAAAATAAAACATTTGAAAACGGACCATTTTCCACATTTCTGAAGCATGACGTAATGGGGGGGTGTTATCTCTTTTGTCGAAAATCAGCCGTTTTTGCTCGAACATTAAATGCCTCCAAATGGTATTTATTTCACTTCCCGGGGTGAAGAAACCCTTTTTGAGAACTCAGAGTGAGTAAATTGGCCATTTTCATGCACTTTTAACCATTCCATAAATCTTGTGTTTAGGGCCCCTGGAAGCATGAAACTCACTTTAAACATGCTAATTTTAGCTCTAACACTGATGATCCACCTACAAATGTGAACTGACGTTCAAAAATAAAACATTTGAAAACGGACCATTTTCCACATTTCTGAAGCATGACGTAATGGGGGGGTGTTATCTCTTTTGTCGAAAATCAGCCGTTTTTGCTCAAACATTAAATGCCTCCAAATGGTATTTAATTAACTTCCTGAGCCCCTGGAAGCATGAAAATCACTTTAAACATGCTAATTTTAGCTCTAACACTGATGATCCACCTACAAATGTGAACTGACGTTCAAAAATAAAACATTTGAAAACGGACCATTTTCCACATTTCTGAAGCATGACGTAATGGGGGGGTGTTATCTCTTTTGTCGAAAATCAGCCGTTTTTGCTCGAACATTAAATGCCTCCAAATGGTATTTAATTAACTTCCCGAGCCCCTGGAAGCATGAAAATCACTTTAAACATGCTAATTTTAGCTCTAACACTGATGATCCACCTACAAATGTGAACTGACGTTCAAAAATAAAACATTTGAAAACGGACCACTTTCCACATTTCTGAAGCATGACGTAATGGGGGGGTGTTATCTCTTTTGTCGAAAATCAGCCGTTTTTGCTCGAACATTAAATGCCTCCAAATGGTATTTAATTAACTTCCCGAGCCCCTGGAAGCATGAAAATCACTTTAAACATGCTAATTTTAGCTCTAACACTGATGATCCACCTACAATTGTGAACTGACGTTCAAAAATAAAACATTTGAAAACGGACCATTTTCCACATTTCTGAAGCATGACGTAATGGGGGGTGTTATCTCTTTTGTCGAAAATCAGCCATTTTTGCTGGAACATTAAATGCCTCCAAATGGTATTTAATTAACTTCCCGGGGTGAAGAAACCCTTTTTGAGAATTCAGAGTGAGTAAATTGGCCATTTTCATGCACTTTTAACCATTCCATAAATCTTGTGTTTTGGGCCCCTGGAAGCATGAAAATCACTTTAAACATGCTAATTTTAGCTCTAACACTGATGATCCACCTACAAATGTGAACTGACGTTCAAAAATAAAACATTTGAAAACGGACCATTTTCCACATTTCTGAAGCATGACGTAATGGGGGGGGTGTTATCTCTTTTGTCGAAAATCAGCCGTTTTTGCTCGAACATTAAATGCCTCCAAATGGTATTTAATTAACTTCCCGAGCCCCTGGAAGCATGAAAATCACTTTAAACATGCTAATTTTAGCTCTAACACTGATGATCCACCTACAAATGTGAACTGACGTTCAAAAATAAAACATTTGAAAACAGACCATTTTCCACATTTCTGAAGCATGACGTAATGGGGGGGTGTTATCTCTTTTGTCGAAAATCTGCCGTTTTTGCTCGAACATTAAATGCCTCCAAATGGTATTAAATTAACTTCCCGAGCCCCTGGAAGCATGAAAATCACTTTAAACATGCTAATTTTAGCTCTAACACTGATGATCCACCTACAAATGTGAACTGACGTTCAAAAATAAAACATTTGAAAACTGACCATTTTCCACATTTCTGAAGCATGACGTAATGGGGGGGTGTTATCTCTTTTGTCGAAAATCAGCCGTTTTTGCTCGAACATTAAATGCCTCCAAATGGTATTTATTTCACTTCCCGAGCCCCTGGAAGCATGAAAATCACTTTAAACATGCTAATTTTAGCTCTAACACTGATGATCCACCTACAAATGTGAACTGACGTTCAAAAATAAAACATTTGAAAACGGACCATTTTCCACATTTCTGAAGCATGACGTAATGGGGGGGTGTTATCTCTTTTGTCGAAAATCAGCCGTTTTTGCTCGAACATTAAATGCCTCCAAATGGTATTTATTTCACTTCCCGAGCCCCTGGAAGCATGAAAATCACTTTAAACATGCTAATTTTAGCTCTAACACTGATGATCCACCTACAAATGTGAACTGACGTTCAAAAATAAAACATTTGAAAACGGACCATTTTCCACATTTCTGAAGCATGACGTAATGGGGGGGTGTTATCTCTTTTGTCGAAAATCAGCCGTTTTTGCTCGAACATTAAATGCCTCCAAATGGTATTTAATTAACTTCCTGAGCCCCTGGAAGCATGAAAATCACTTTAAACATGCTAATTTTAGCTCTAACACTGATGATCCACCTACAAATGTGAACTGACGTTCAAAAATAAAACATTTGAAAACGGACCATTTTCCACATTTCTGAAGCATGACGTAATGGGGGGGTGTTATCTCTTTTGTCGAAAATCAGCCGTTTTTGCTCGAACATTAAATGCCTCCAAATGGTATTTAATTAACTTCCCGGGGTGAAGAAACCCTTTTTGAGAACTCAGAGTGAGTAAATTGGCCATTTTCATGCACTTTTAACCATTCCATAAATCTTGTGTTTAGGGCCCCTGGAAGCATGAAAATCACTTTAAACATGCTAATTTTAGCTCTAACACTGATGATCCACCTACAAATGTGAACTGACGTTCAAAAATAAAACATTTGAAAACGGACCATTTTCCACATTTCTGAAGCATGACGTAATGGGGGGGTGTTATCTCTTTTGTCGAAAATCAGCCGTTTTTGCTCGAACATTAAATGCCTCCAAATGGTATTTAATTAACTTCCCGAGCCCCTGGAAGCATGAAAATCACTTTAAACATGCTAATTTTAGCTCTAACACTGATGATCCACCTACAAATGTGAACTGACGTTCAAAAATAAAACATTTGAAAACGGACCATTTTCCACATTTCTGAAGCATGACGTAATGGGGGGGTGTTATCTCTTTTGTCGAAAATCAGCCGTTTTTGCTCGAACATTAAATGCCTCCAAATGGTATTTATTTCACTTCCCGAGCCCCTGGAAGCATGAAAATCACTTTAAACATGCTAATTTTAGCTCTAACACTGATGATCCACCTACAAATGTGAACTGACGTTCAAAAATAAAACATTTGAAAACGGACCATTTTCCACATTTCTGAAGCATGACGTAATGGGGGGGTGTTATCTCTTTTGTCGAAAATCAGCCGTTTTTGCTCGAACATTAAATGCCTCCAAATGGTATTTATTTCACTTCCCGAGCCCCTGGAAGCATGAAAATCACTTTAAACATGCTAATTTTAGCTCTAACACTGATGATCCACCTACAAATGTGAACTGACGTTCAAAAATAAAACATTTGAAAACGGACCATTTTCCACATTTCTGAAGCATGACGTAATGGGGGGGTGTTATCTCTTTTGTCGAAAATCAGCCGTTTTTGCTCGAACATTAAATGCCTCCAAATGGTATTTATTTCACTTCCCGAGCCCCTGGAAGCATGAAAATCACTTTAAACATGCTAATTTTAGCTCTAACACTGATGATCCACCTACAAATGTGAACTGACGTTCAAAAATAAAACATTTGAAAACGGACCATTTTCCACATTTCTGAAGCATGACGTAATGGGGGGGTGTTATCTCTTTTGTCGAAAATCAGCCGTTTTTGCTCGAACATTAAATGCCTCCAAATGGTATTTAATTAACTTCCTGAGCCCCTGGAAGCATGAAAATCACTTTAAACATGCTAATTTTAGCTCTAACACTGATGATCCACCTACAAATGTGAACTGACGTTCAAAAATAAAACATTTGAAAACGGACCATTTTCCACATTTCTGAAGCATGACGTAATGGGGGGGTGTTATCTCTTTTGTCGAAAATCAGCCGTTTTTGCTCGAACATTAAATGCCTCCAAATGGTATTTAATTAACTTCCCGGGGTGAAGAAACCCTTTTTGAGAACTCAGAGTGAGTAAATTGGCCATTTTCATGCACTTTTAACCATTCCATAAATCTTGTGTTTAGGGCCCCTGGAAGCATGAAAATCACTTTAAACATGCTAATTTTAGCTCTAACACTGATGATCCACCTACAAATGTGAACTGACGTTCAAAAATAAAACATTTGAAAACGGACCATTTTCCACATTTCTGAAGCATGACGTAATGGGGGGGTGTTATCTCTTTTGTCGAAAATCAGCCGTTTTTGCTCGAACATTAAATGCCTCCAAATGGTATTTAATTAACTTCCCGAGCCCCTGGAAGCATGAAAATCACTTTAAACATGCTAATTTTAGCTCTAACACTGATGATCCACCTACAAATGTGAACTGACGTTCAAAAATAAAACATTTGAAAACGGACCATTTTCCACATTTCTGAAGCATGACGTAATGGGGGGGTGTTATCTCTTTTGTCGAAAATCAGCCGTTTTTGCTCGAACATTAAATGCCTCCAAATGGTATTTATTTCACTTCCCGGGGTGAAGAAACCCTTTTTGAGAACTCAGAGTGAGTAAATTGGCCATTTTCATGCACTTTTAACCATTCCATAAATCTTGTGTTTAGGGCCCCTGGAAGCATGAAAATCACTTTAAACATGCTAATTTTAGCTCTAACACTGATGATCCACCTACAAATGTGAACTGACGTTCAAAAATAAAACATTTGAAAACGGACCATTTTCCACATTTCTGAAGCATGACGTAATGGGGGGGTGTTATCTCTTTTGTCGAAAATCAGCCGTTTTTGCTCAAACATTAAATGCCTCCAAATGGTATTTAATTAACTTCCTGAGCCCCTGGAAGCATGAAAATCACTTTAAACATGCTAATTTTAGCTCTAACACTGATGATCCACCTACAAATGTGAACTGACGTTCAAAAATAAAACATTTGAAAACGGACCATTTTCCACATTTCTGAAGCATGACGTAATGGGGGGGTGTTATCTCTTTTGTCGAAAATCAGCCGTTTTTGCTCAAACATTAAATGCCTCCAAATGGTATTTAATTAACTTACCGGGGTGAAGAAACCCTTTTTGAGAACTCAGAGTGAGTAAATTCGCCATTTTCATGCACTTTTAACTATTCCATAAATCTTGTGTTTAGGGCCCCTGGAAGCATGAAAATCACTTTAAACATGCTAATTTTAGCTCTAACACTGATGATCCACCTACAAATGTGAACTGACGTTCAAAAATAAAACATTTGAAAACGGACCATTTTCCACATTTCTGAAGCATGACGTAATGGGGGGGTGTTATCTCTTTTGTCGAAAATCAGCCGTTTTTGCTCGAACATTAAATGCCTCCAAATGGTATTTAATTAACTTCCCGGGGTGAAGAAACCCTTTTTGAGAACTCAGAGTGAGTAAATTGGCCATTTTAATGCACTTTTAACCATTCCATAAATCTTGTGTTTAGGGCCCCTGGAAGCATGAAAATCACTTTAAACATGCTGATTTTAGCTCTAACACTGATGATCCACCTACAAATGTGAACTGACGTTCAAAAATAAAACATTTGAAAACGGACCATTTTCCACATTTCTGAAGCATGACGTAATGGGGGGGTGTTATCTCTTTTGTCGAAAATCAGCCGTTTTTGCTCGAACATTAAATGCCTCCAAATGGTATTTAATTAACTTCCCGGGGTGAAGAAACCCTTTTTGAGAACTCAGAGTGAGTAAATTGGCCATTTTCATGCACTTTTAACCATTCCATAAATCTTGTGTTTTGGGCCCCTGGAAGCATGAAAATCACTTTAAACATGCTAATTTTAGCTCTAACACTGATGATCCACCTACAAATGTGAACTGACGTTCAAAAATAAAACATTTGAAAACGGACCATTTTCCACATTTCTGAAGCATGACGTAATGGGGGGGGTGTTATCTCTTTTGTCGAAAATCAGCCGTTTTTGCTCGAACATTAAATGCCTCCAAATGGTATTTATTTCACTTCCCGAGCCCCTGGAAGCATGAAAATCACTTTAAACATGCTAATTTTAGCTCTAACACTGATGATCCACCTACAAATGTGAACTGACGTTCAAAAATAAAACATTTGAAAACGGACCATTTTCCACATTTCTGAAGCATGACGTAATGGGGGGGTGTTATCTCTTTTGTCGAAAATCAGCCGTTTTTGCTCGAACATTAAATGCCTCCAAATGGTATTTATTTCACTTCCCGGGGTGAAGAAACCCTTTTTGAGAACTCAGAGTGAGTAAATTGGCCATTTTCATGCACTTTTAACCATTCCATAAATCTTGTGTTTAGGGCCCCTGGAAGCATGAAAATCACTTTAAACATGCTAATTTTAGCTCTAACACTGATGATCCACCTACAAATGTGAACTGACGTTCAAAAATAAAACATTTGAAAACGGACCATTTTCCACATTTCTGAAGCATGACGTAATGGGGGGGGTGTTATCTCTTTTGTCGAAAATCAGCCGTTTTTGCTCGAACATTAAATGCCTCCAAATGGTATTTATTTCACTTCCCGAGCCCCTGGAAGCATGAAAATCACTTTAAACATGCTAATTTTAGCTCTAACACTGATGATCCACCTACAAATGTGAACTGACGTTCAAAAATAAAACATTTGAAAACGAACCATTTTCCACATTTCTGAAGCATGACGTAATGGGGGGGTGTTATCTCTTTTGTCGAAAATCAGCCGTTTTTGCTCGAACATTAAATGCCTCCAAATGGTATTTATTTCACTTCCCGAGCCCCTGGAAGCATGAAAATCACTTTAAACATGCTAATTTTAGCTCTAACACTGATGATCCACCTACAAATGTGAACTGACGTTCAAAAATAAAACATTTGAAAACGGACCATTTTCCACATTTCTGAAGCATGACGTAATGGGGGGGTGTTATCTCTTTTGTCGAAAATCAGCCGTTTTTGCTCGAACATTAAATGCCTCCAAATGGTATTTAATTAACTTCCCGAGCCCCTGGAAGCATGAAAATCACTTTAAACATGCTAATTTTAGCTCTAACACTGATGATCCACCTACAAATGTGAACTGACGTTCAAAAATAAAACATTTGAAAACGGACCATTTTCCACATTTCTGAAGCATGACGTAATGGGGGGGGTGTTATCTCTTTTGTCGAAAATCTGCCGATTTTGCTCGAACATTAAATGCCTCCAAATGGTATTAAATTAACTTCCCGAGCCCCTGGAAGCATGAAAATCACTTTAAACATGCTAATTTTAGCTCTAACACTGATGATCCACCTACAAATGTGAACTGATGTTCAAAAATAAAACATTTGAAAACGGACCATTTTCCACATTTCTGAAGCATGACGTAATGGGGGGGGTGTTATCTCTTTTGTCGAAAATCAGCCGTTTTTGCTCGAACATTAAATGCCTCCAAATGGTATTTAATTAACTTCCCGAGCCCCTGGAAGCATGAAAATCACTTTAAACATGCTAATTTTAGCTCTAACACTGATGATCCACCTACAAATGTGAACTGACGTTCAAAAATAAAACATTTGAAAACGGACCATTTTCCACATTTCTGAAGCATGACGTAATGGGGGGGTGTTATCTCTTTTGTCGAAAATCAGCCGTTTTTGCTCGAACATTAAATGCCTCCAAATGGTATTTCATTAACTTCCCGAGCCCCTGGAAGCATGAAAATCACTTTAAACATGCTAATTTTAGCACTAACACTGATGATCCACCTACAAATGTGAACTGACGTTCAAAAATAAAACATTTGAAAACGAACCATTTTCCACATTTCTGAAGCATGACGTAATGGGGGGTGTTATCTCTTTTGTCGAAAATCAGCCGTTTTTGCTCGAACATTAAATGCCTCCAAATGGTATTTATTTCACTTCCCGAGCCCCTGGAAGCATGAAAATCACTTTAAACATGCTAATTTTAGCTCTAACACTGATGATCCACCTACAAATGTGAACTGACGTTCAAAAATAAAACATTTGAAAACGGACCATTTTCCACATTTCTGAAGCATGACGTAATGGGGGGGTGTTATCTCTTTTGTCGAAAATCAGCCGTTTTTGCTCGAACATTAAATGCCTCCAAATGGTATTTAATTAACTTCCCGGGGTGAAGAAACCCTTTTTGAGAACTCAGAGTGAGTAAATTGGCCATTTTCATGCACTTTTAACCATTCCATAAATCTTGTGTTTTGGGCCCCTGGAAGCATGAAAATCACTTTAAACATGCTAATTTTAGCTCTAACACTGATGATCCACCTACAAATGTGAACTGACGTTCAAAAATAAAACATTTGAAAACGGACCATTTTCCACATTTCTGAAGCATGACGTAATGGGGGGGGTGTTATCTCTTTTGTCGAAAATCAGCCGTTTTTGCTCGAACATTAAATGCCTCCAAATGGTATTTATTTCACTTCCCGAGCCCCTGGAAGCATGAAAATCACTTTAAACATGCTAATTTTAGCTCTAACACTGATGATCCACCTACAAATGTGAACTGACGTTCAAAAATAAAACATTTGAAAACGAACCATTTTCCACATTTCTGAAGCATGACGTAATGGGGGGGTGTTATCTCTTTTGTCGAAAATCAGCCGTTTTTGCTCGAACATTAAATGCCTCCAAATGGTATTTATTTCACTTCCCGAGCCCCTGGAAGCATGAAAATCACTTTAAACATGCTAATTTTAGCTCTAACACTGATGATCCACCTACAAATGTGAACTGACGTTCAAAAATAAAACATTTGAAAACGGACCATTTTCCACATTTCTGAAGCATGACGTAATGGGGGGGTGTTATCTCTTTTGTCGAAAATCAGCCGTTTTTGCTCGAACATTAAATGCCTCCAAATGGTATTTAATTAACTTCCCGGGGTGAAGAAACCCTTTTTGAGAACTCAGAGTGAGTAAATTGGCCATTTTCATGCACTTTTAACCATTCCATGAATCTTGTGTTTTGGGCCCCTGGAAGCATGAAAATCACTTTAAACATGCTAATTTTAGCTCTAACACTGATGATCCACCTACAAATGTGAACTGACGTTCAAAAATAAAACATTTGAAAACGGACCATTTTCCACATTTCTGAAGCATGACATAATGGGGGGGTGTTATCTCTTTTGTCGAAAATCAGCCGTTTTTGCTCAAACATTAAATGCCTCCAAATGGTATTTAATTAACTTCCCGAGCCCCTGGAAGCATGAAAATCACTTTAAACATGCTAATTTTAGCTCTAACACTGATGATCCACCTACAAATGTGAACTGACGTTCAAAAATAAAACATTTGAAAACGGACCATTTTCCACATTTCTGAAGCATGACGTAATGGGGGGGTGTTATCTCTTTTGTCGAAAATCTGCCGTTTTTGCTCGAACATTAAATGCCTCCAAATGGTATTAAATTAACTTCCCGAGCCCCTGGAAGCATGAAAATCACTTTAAACATGCTAATTTTAGCTCTAACACTGATGATCCACCTACAAATGTGAACTGACGTTCAAAAATAAAACATTTGAAAACGGACCATTTTCCACATTTCTGAAGCATGACGTAATGGGGAGGGTGATATCTCTTTTGTCGAAAATCAGCCGTTTTTGCTCGAACATTAAATGCCTCCAAATGGTATTTAATTAACTTCCCGAGCCCCTGGAAGCATGAAAATCACTTTAAACATGCTAATTTTAGCTCTAACACTGATGATCCACCTACAAATGTGAACTGACGTTCAAAAATAAAACATTTGAAAACGGACCATTTTCCACATTTCTGAAGCATGACGTAATGGGGGGGTGTTATCTCTTTTGTCGAAAATCAGCCGTTTTTGTTCGAACATTAAATGCCTCCAAATGGTATTTAATTAACTTCCCGAGCCCCTGGAAGCATGAAAATCACTTTAAACATGCTAATTTTAGCTCTAACACTGATGATCCACCTACAAATGTGAACTGACGTTCAAAAATAAAACATTTGAAAACGGACCATTTTCCACATTTCTGAAGCATGACGTAATGGGGGGGTGTTATCTCTTTTGTCGAAAATCAGCCGTTTTTGCTCGAACATTAAATGCCTCCAAATGGTATTTAATTAACTTCCCGGGGTGAAGAAACCCTTTTTGAGAACTCAGAGTGAGTAAATTGGCCATTTTCATGCACTTTTAACCATTCCATAAATCTTGTGTTTTGGGCCCCTGGAAGCATGAAAATCACTTTAAACATGCTAATTTTAGCTCTAACACTGATGATCCACCTACAAATGTGAACTGACGTTCAAAAATAAAACATTTGAAAACGGACCATTTTCCACATTTCTGAAGCATGACGTAATGGGGGGGGTGTTATCTCTTTTGTCGAAAATCAGCCGTTTTTGCTCGAACATTAAATGCCTCCAAATGGTATTTATTTCACTTCCCGAGCCCCTGGAAGCATGAAAATCACTTTAAACATGCTAATTTTAGCTCTAACACTGATGATCCACCTACAAATGTGAACTGACGTTCAAAAATAAAACATTTGAAAACGGACCATTTTCCACATTTCTGAAGCATGACGTAATGGGGGGGTGTTATCTCTTTTGTCGAAAATCAGCCGTTTTTGCTCGAACATTAAATGCCTCCAAATGGTATTGAATTAACTTCCCGAGCCCCTGGAAGCATGAAAATCACTTTAAACATGCTAATTTTAGCTCTAACACTGATGATCCACCTACAAATGTGAACTGACGTTCAAAAATAAAACATTTGAAAACGGACCATTTTCCACATTTCTGAAGCATGACGTAATGGGGGGGTGTTATCTCTTTTGTCGAAAATCAGCCGTTTTTGCTCGAACATTAAATGCCTCCAAATGGTATTTAATTAACTTCCCGGGGTGAAGAAACCCTTTTTGAGAACTCAGAGTGAGTAAATTGGCCATTTTCATGCACTTTTAACCATTCCATAAATCTTGTGTTTTGGGCCCCTGGAAGCATGAAAATCACTTTAAACATGCTAATTTTAGCTCTAACACTGATGATCCACCTACAAATGTGAACTGACGTTCAAAAATAAAACATTTGAAAACGGACCATTTTCCACATTTCTGAAGCATGACGTAATGGGGGGTGTTATCTCTTTTGTCGAAAATCAGCCGTTTTTGCTCGAACATTAAATGCCTCCAAATGGTATTTAATTAACTTCCCGAGCCCCTGGAAGCATGAAAATCACTTTAAACATGCTAATTTTAGCTCTAACACTGATGATCCACCTACAAATGTGAACTGACGTTCAAAAATAAAACATTTGAAAACGGACCATTTTCCACATTTCTGAAGCATGACGTAATGGGGGGGTGTTATCTCTTTTGTCGAAAATCAGGCGTTTTTGCTCGAACATTAAATGCCTCCAAATGGTATTTAATTAACTTCCCGAGCCCCTGGAAGCATGAAAATCACTTTAAACATGCTAATTTTAGCTCTAACACTGATGATCCACCTACAATTGTGAACTGACGTTCAAAAATAAAACATTTGAAAACGGACCATTTTCCACATTTCTGAAGCATGACGTAATGGGGGGGTGTTATCTCTTTTGTCGAAAATCAGCCGTTTCTGCTGGAACATTAAATGCCTCCAAATGGTATTTAATTAACTTCCCGGGGTGAAGAAACCCTTTTTGAGAATTCAGAGTGAGTAAATTGGCCATTTTCATGCACTTTTAACCATTCCATAAATCTTGTGTTTTGGGCCCCTGGAAGCATGAAAGTCACTTCAAACATGCTAATTTTAGCTCTAACACTGATGATCCACCTACAAATGTGAACTGACGTTCAAAAATAAAACATTTGAAAACGGACCATTTTCCACATTTCTGAAGCATGACGTAATGGGGGGGGTGTTATCTCTTTTGTCGAAAATCAGCCGTTTTTGCTCGAACATTAAATGCCTCCAAATGGTATTTAATTAACTTCCCGAGCCCCTGGAAGCATGAAAATCACTTTAAACATGATAATTTTAGCTCTAACACTGATGATCCACCTACAAATGTGAACTGACGTTCAAAAATAAAACATTTGAAAACAGACCATTTTCCACATTTCTGAAGCATGACGTAATGGGGGGGTGTTATCTCTTTTGTCGAAAATCTGCCGTTTTTGCTCGAACATTAAATGCCTCCAAATGGTATTAAATTAACTTCCCGAGCCCCTGGAAGCATGAAAATCACTTTAA
Organism: Lissotriton vulgaris; assembly: GCF_964263255.1. Lineage (NCBI taxonomy): Eukaryota > Metazoa > Chordata > Amphibia > Caudata > Salamandridae > Lissotriton > Lissotriton vulgaris. The sequence goes on along the minus strand of NW_028245241.1, from coordinate 117,497 downwards.
ACATGCTAATTTTAGCGCTAACACTGATGATCCACCTACAAATGTGAACTGATGTTCAAAAATAAAACATTTGAAAACGGACCATTTTCCACATTTCTGAAGCATGACGTAATGGGGGGGTGTTATTTCTTTTGTCGAAAATCAGCCGTTTTTGCTCGAACATTAAATGCCTCCAAATGGTATTTAATTAACTTCCCGAGCCCCTGGAAGCATGAAAATCACTTTAAACATGCTAATTTTAGCTCTAACACTGATGATCCACCTACAAATGTGAACTGACGTTCAAAAATAAAACATTTGAAAACGGACCATTTTCCACATTTCTGCAGCATGACGTAATGGGGGGGTGTTATCTCTTTTGTCGAAAATCAGCCGTTTTTGCTCGAACATTAAATGCCTCCAAATGGTATTTATTTCACTTCCCGAGCCCCTGGAAGCATGAAAATCACTTTAAACATGCTAATTTTAGCTCTAACACTGATGATCCACCTACAAATGTGAACTGACGTTCAAAAATAAAACATTTGAAAACGGACCATTTTCCACATTTCTGAAGCATGACGTAATGGGGGGGTGTTATCTCTTTTGTCGAAAATCAGCCGTTTTTGCTTGAACATTAAATGCCTCCAAATGGTATTTAATTAACTTCCCGGGGTGAAGAAACCCTTTTTGAGAACTCAGAGTGAGTAAATTGGCCATTTTCATGCACTTTTAACCATTCCATAAATCTTGTATTTTGGGCCCCTGGAAGCATGAAAATCACTTTAAACATGCTAATTTTAGCTCTAACACTGATGATCCACCTACAAATGTGAACTGACGTTCAAAAATAAAACATTTGAAAACGGACCATTTTCCACATTTCTGAAGCATGACGTAATGGGGGGGTGTTATCTCTTTTGTCGAAAATCAGCCGTTTTTGCTCGAACATTAAATGCCTCCAAATGGTATTTATTTCACTTCCCGAGCCCCTGGAAGCATGAAAATCACTTTAAACATGCTAATTTCAGCTCTAACACTGATGATCCACCTACAAATGTGAACTGACGTTCAAAAATAAAACATTTGAAAACGGACCATTTTCCACATTTCTGAAGCATGACGTAATGGGGGGGTGTTATCTCTTTTGTCGAAAATCAGCCGTTTTTGCTCGAACATTATATGCCTCCAAATGGTATTTAATTAACTTCCCGAGCCCCTGGAAGCATGAAAATCACTTTAAACATGCTAATTTTAGCTCTAACACTGAGGATCCACCTACAAATGTGAACTGACGTTCAAAAATAAAACATTTGAAAACGGACCATTTTCCACATTTCTGAAGCATGACGTAATGGGGGGGTGTTATCTCTTTTGTCGAAAATCAGCCGTTTTTGCTCGAACATTAAATGCCTCCAAATGGTATTTAATTAACTTCCCGGGGTGAAGAAACCCTTTTTGAGAACTCAGAGTGAGTAAATTGGCCATTTTCATGCACTTTTAACCATTCCATAAATCTTGTGTTTTGGGCCCCTGGAAGCATGAAAATCACTTTAAACATGCTAATTTTAGCTCTAACACTGATGATCCACCTACAAATGTGAACTGACGTTCAAAAATAAAACATTTGAAAACGGACCATTTTCCACATTTCTGAAGCATGACGTAATGGGGGGGGTGTTATCTCTTTTGTCGAAAATCAGCCGTTTTTGCTCGAACATTAAATGCCTCCAAATGGTATTTAATTAACTTCCCGAGCCCCTGGAAGCATGAAAATCACTTTAAACATGCTAATTTTAGCTCTAACACTGATGATCCACCTACAAATGTGAACTGACGTTCAAAAATAAAACATTTGAAAACGGACCATTTTCCACATTTCTGAAGCATGACGTAATGGGGGGGTGTTATCTCTTTTGTCGAAAATCAGCCGTTTTTGCTCGAACATTAAATGCCTCCAAATGGTATTTAATTAACTTCCCGAGCCCCTGGAAGCATGAAAATCACTTTAAACATGCTAATTTTAGCACTAACACTGATGATCCACCTACAAATGTGAACTGACGTTCAAAAATAAAACATTTGAAAACGAACCATTTTCCACATTTCTGAAGCATGACGTAATGGGGGGGTGTTATCTCTTTTGTCGAAAATCAGCCGTTTTTGCTCGAACATTAAATGCCTCCAAATGGTATTTATTTCACTTCCCGAGCCCCTGGAAGCATGAAAATCACTTTAAACATGCTAATTTTAGCTCTAACACTGATGATCCACCTACAAATGTGAACTGACGTTCAAAAATAAAACATTTGAAAACGGACCATTTTCCACATTTCTGAAGCATGACGTAATGGGGGGGTGTTATCTCTTTTGTCGAAAATCAGCCGTTTTTGCTCGAACATTAAATGCCTCCAAATGGTATTTAATTAACTTCCCGGGGTGAAGAAACCCTTTTTGAGAACTCAGAGTGAGTAAATTGGCCATTTTCATGCACTTTTAACCATTCCATAAATCTTGTGTTTTGGGCCCCTGGAAGCATGAAAATCACTTTAAACATGCTAATTTTAGCTCTAACACTGATGATCCACCTACAAATGTGAACTGACGTTCAAAAATAAAACATTTGAAAACGGACCATTTTCCACATTTCTGAAGCATGACGTAATGGGGGGGGTGTTATCTCTTTTGTCGAAAATCAGCCGTTTTTGCTCGAACATTAAATGCCTCCAAATGGTATTTATTTCACTTCCCGAGCCCCTGGAAGCATGAAAATCACTTTAAACATGCTAATTTTAGCTCTAACACTGATGATCCACCTACAAATGTGAACTGACGTTCAAAAATAAAACATTTGAAAACGGACCATTTTCCACATTTCTGAAGCATGACGTAATGGGGGGGTGTTATCTCTTTTGTCGAAAATCAGCCGTTTTTGCTCGAACATTAAATGCCTCCAAATGGTATTTAATTAACTTCCGAGCCCCTGGAAGCATGAAAATCACTTTAAACATGCTAATTTTAGCTCTAACACTGATGATCCACCTACAAATGTGAACTGACGTTCAAAAATAAAACATTTGAAAACGGACCATTTTCCACATTTCTGAAGCATGACGTAATGGGGGGGTGTTATCTCTTTTGTCGAAAATCAGCCGTTTTTGCTCGAACATTAAATGCCTCCAAATGGTATTTATTTCACTTCCCGAGCCCCTGGAAGCATGAAAATCACTTTAAACATGCTAATTTTAGCTCTAACACTGATGATCCACCTACAAATGTGAACTGACGTTCAAAAATAAAACATTTGAAAACGGACCATTTTCCACATTTCTGAAGCATGACGTAATGGGGGGGTGTTATCTCTTTTGTCGAAAATCAGCCGTTTTTGCTCGAACATTAAATGCCTCCAAATGGTATTTATTTCACTTCCCGAGCCCCTGGAAGCATGAAAATCACTTTAAACATGCTAATTTTAGCTCTAACACTGATGATCCACCTACAAATGTGAACTGACGTTCAAAAATAAAACATTTGAAAACGGACCATTTTCCACATTTCTGAAGCATGACGTAATGGGGGGGTGTTATCTCTTTTGTCGAAAATCAGCCGTTTTTGCTCGAACATTAAATGCCTCCAAATGGTATTTATTTCACTTCCCGAGCCCCTGGAAGCATGAAAATCACTTTAAACATGCTAATTTTAGCTCTAACACTGATGATCCACCTACAAATGTGAACTGACGTTCAAAAATAAAACATTTGAAAACGGACCATTTTCCACATTTCTGAAGCATGACGTAATGGGGGGGTGTTATCTCTTTTGTCGAAAATCAGCCGTTTTTGCTCGAACATTAAATGCCTCCAAATGGTATTTAATTAACTTCCCGAGCCCCTGGAAGCATGAAAATCACTTTAAACATGCTAATTTTAGCTCTAACACTGATGATCCACCTACAAATGTGAACTGACGTTCAAAAATAAAACATTTGAAAACGGACCATTTTCCACATTTCTGAAGCATGACGTAATGGGGGGGTGTTATCTCTTTTGTCGAAAATCAGCCGTTTTTGCTCGAACATTAAATGCCTCCAAATGGTATTTAATTAACTTCCCGGGGTGAAGAAACCCTTTTTGAGAACTCAGAGTGAGTAAATTGGCCATTTTCATGCACTTTTAACCATTCCATAAATCTTGTGTTTAGGGCCCCTGGAAGCATGAAAATCACTTTAAACATGCTAATTTTAGCTCTAACACTGATGATCCACCTACAAATGTGAACTGACGTTCAAAAATAAAACATTTGAAAACGGACCATTTTCCACATTTCTGAAGCATGACGTAATGGGGGGGTGTTATCTCTTTTGTCGAAAATCAGCCGTTTTTGCTCGAACATTAAATGCCTCCAAATGGTATTTATTTCACTTCCCGGGGTGAAGAAACCCTTTTTGAGAACTCAGAGTGAGTAAATTGGCAATTTTCATGCACTTTTAACCATTCCATAAATCTTGTGTTTAGGGCCCCTGGAAGCATGAAAATCACTTTAAACATGCTAATTTTAGCTCTAACACTGATGATCCACCTACAAATGTGAACTGACGTTCAAAAATAAAACATTTGAAAACGGACCATTTTCCACATTTCTGAAGCATGACGTAATGGGGGGGTGTTATCTCTTTTGTCGAAAATCAGCCGTTTTTGCTCAAACATTAAATGCCTCCAAATGGTATTTAATTAACTTCCTGAGCCCCTGGAAGCATGAAAATCACTTTAAACATGCTAATTTTAGCTCTAACACTGATGATCCACCTACAAATGTGAACTGACGTTCAAAAATAAAACATTTGAAAACGGACCATTTTCCACATTTCTGAAGCATGACGTAATGGGGGGGTGTTATCTCTTTTGTCGAAAATCAGCCGTTTTTGCTCGAACATTAAATGCCTCCAAATGGTATTTAATTAACTTATCGGGGTGAAGAAACCCTTTTTGAGAACTCAGAGTGAGTAAATTGGCCATTTTCATGCACTTTTAACCATTCCATAAATCTTGTGTTTAGGGCCCCTGGAAGCATGAAAATCACTTTAAACATGCTAATTTTAGCTCTAACACTGATGATCCACCTACAAATGTGAACTGACGTTCAAAAATAAAACATTTGAAAACGGACCATTTTCCACATTTCTGAAGCATGACATAATGGGGGGGTGTTATCTCTTTTGTCGAAAATCAGCCGTTTTTGCTCGAACATTAAATGCCTCCAAATGGTATTTAATTAACTTCCCGAGCCCCTGGAAGCATGAAAATCACTTTAAACATGCTAATTTTAGCTCTAACACTGATGATCCACCTACAAATGTGAACTGACGTTCAAAAATAAAACATTTGAAAACGGACCATTTTCCACATTTCTGAAGCATGACGTAATGGGGGGGTGTTATCTCTTTTGTCGAAAATCAGCCGTTTTTGCTCGAACATTAAATGCCTCCAAATGGTATTTATTTCACTTCCCGGGGTGAAGAAACCCTTTTTGAGAACTCAGAGTGAGTAAATTGGCCATTTTCATGCACTTTTAACCATTCCATAAATCTTGTGTTTAGGGCCCCTGGAAGCATGAAAATCACTTTAAACATGCTAATTTTAGCTCTAACACTGATGATCCACCTACAAATGTGAACTGACGTTCAAAAATAAAACATTTGAAAACGGACCATTTTCCACATTTCTGAAGCATGACGTAATGGGGGGGTGTTATCTCTTTTGTCGAAAATCAGCCGTTTTTGCTCAAACATTAAATGCCTCCAAATGGTATTTAATTAACTTCCTGAGCCCCTGGAAGCATGAAAATCACTTTAAACATGCTAATTTTAGCTCTAACACTGATGATCCACCTACAAATGTGAACTGACGTTCAAAAATAAAACATTTGAAAACGGACCATTTTCCACATTTCTGAAGCATGACGTAATGGGGGGGTGTTATCTCTTTTGTCGAAAATCAGCCGTTTTTGCTCAAACATTAAATGCCTCCAAATGGTATTTAATTAACTTACCGGGGTGAAGAAACCCTTTTTGAGAACTCAGAGTGAGTAAATTCGCCATTTTCATGCACTTTTAACTATTCCATAAATCTTGTGTTTAGGGCCCCTGGAAGCATGAAAATCACTTTAAACATGCTAATTTTAGCTCTAACACTGATGATCCACCTACAAATGTGAACTGACGTTCAAAAATAAAACATTTGAAAACGGACCATTTTCCACATTTCTGAAGCATGACGTAATGGGGGGGTGTTATCTCTTTTGTCGAAAATCAGCCGTTTTTGCTCGAACATTAAATGCCTCCAAATGGTATTTAATTAACTTCCCGGGGTGAAGAAACCCTTTTTGAGAACTCAGAGTGAGTAAATTGGCCATTTTAATGCACTTTTAACCATTCCATAAATCTTGTGTTTAGGGCCCCTGGAAGCATGAAAATCACTTTAAACATGCTAATTTTAGCTCTAACACTGATGATCCACCTACAAATGTGAACTGACGCTCAAAAATAAAACATTTGAAAACGGACCATTTTCCACATTTCTGAAGCATGACGTAATGGGGGGGTGTTATCTCTTTTGTCGAAAATCAGCCGTTTTTGCTCGAACATTAAATGCCTCCAAATGGTATTTAATTAACTTCCCGGGGTGAAGAAACCCTTTTTGAGAACTCAGAGTGAGTAAATTGGCCATTTTCATGCACTTTTAACCATTCCATAAATCTTGTGTTTTGGGCCCCTGGAAGCATGAAAATCACTTTAAACATGCTAATTTTAGCTCTAACACTGATGATCCACCTACAAATGTTAACTGACGTTCAAAAATAAAACATTTGAAAACGGACCATTTTCCACATTTCTGAAGCATGACGTAATGGGGGGGTGTTATCTCTTTCGTCGAAAATCAGCCGTTTTTGCTCGAACATTAAATGCCTCCAAATGGTATTTAATTAACTTCCCGAGCCCCTGGAAGCATGAAAATCACTTTAAACATGCTAATTTTAGCTCTAACACTGATGATCCACCTACAAATGTGAACTGACGTTCAAAAATAAAACATTTGAAAACGGACCATTTTCCACATTTCTGAAGCATGACGTAATGGGGGGGTGTTATCTCTTTTGTCGAAAATCAGCCGTTTTTGCTCGAACATTAAATGCCTCCAAATGGTATTTATTTCACTTCCCGGGGTGAAGAAACCCTTTTTGAGAACTCAGAGTGAGTAAATTGGCCATTTTCATGCACTTTTAACCATTCCATAAATCTTGTGTTTAGGGCCCCTGGAAGCATGAAACTCACTTTAAACATGCTAATTTTAGCTCTAACACTGATGATCCACCTACAAATGTGAACTGACGTTCAAAAATAAAACATTTGAAAACGGACCATTTTCCACATTTCTGAAGCATGACGTAATGGGGGGGTGTTATCTCTTTTGTCGAAAATCAGCCGTTTTTGCTCAAACATTAAATGCCTCCAAATGGTATTTAATTAACTTCCTGAGCCCCTGGAAGCATGAAAATCACTTTAAACATGCTAATTTTAGCTCTAACACTGATGATCCACCTACAAATGTGAACTGACGTTCAAAAATAAAACATTTGAAAACGGACCATTTTCCACATTTCTGAAGCATGACGTAATGGGGGGGTGTTATCTCTTTTGTCGAAAATCAGCCGTTTTTGCTCGAACATTAAATGCCTCCAAATGGTATTTAATTAACTTCCCGAGCCCCTGGAAGCATGAAAATCACTTTAAACATGCTAATTTTAGCTCTAACACTGATGATCCACCTACAAATGTGAACTGACGTTCAAAAATAAAACATTTGAAAACGGACCACTTTCCACATTTCTGAAGCATGACGTAATGGGGGGGTGTTATCTCTTTTGTCGAAAATCAGCCGTTTTTGCTCGAACATTAAATGCCTCCAAATGGTATTTAATTAACTTCCCGAGCCCCTGGAAGCATGAAAATCACTTTAAACATGCTAATTTTAGCTCTAACACTGATGATCCACCTACAATTGTGAACTGACGTTCAAAAATAAAACATTTGAAAACGGACCATTTTCCACATTTCTGAAGCATGACGTAATGGGGGGGTGTTATCTCTTTTGTCGAAAATCAGCCATTTTTGCTGGAACATTAAATGCCTCCAAATGGTATTTAATTAACTTCCCGGGGTGAAGAAACCCTTTTTGAGAATTCAGAGTGAGTAAATTGGCCATTTTCATGCACTTTTAACCATTCCATAAATCTTGTGTTTTGGGCCCCTGGAAGCATGAAAATCACTTTAAACATGCTAATTTTAGCTCTAACACTGATGATCCACCTACAAATGTGAACTGACGTTCAAAAATAAAACATTTGAAAACGGACCATTTTCCACATTTCTGAAGCATGACGTAATGGGGGGGGTGTTATCTCTTTTGTCGAAAATCAGCCGTTTTTGCTCGAACATTAAATGCCTCCAAATGGTATTTAATTAACTTCCCGAGCCCCTGGAAGCATGAAAATCACTTTAAACATGCTAATTTTAGCTCTAACACTGATGATCCACCTACAAATGTGAACTGACGTTCAAAAATAAAACATTTGAAAACGGACCATTTTCCACATTTCTGAAGCATGACGTAATGGGGGGGTGTTATCTCTTTTGTCGAAAATCTGCCGTTTTTGCTCGAACATTAAATGCCTCCAAATGGTATTAAATTAACTTCCCGAGCCCCTGGAAGCATGAAAATCACTTTAAACATGCTAATTTTAGCTCTAACACTGATGATCCACCTACAAATGTGAACTGATGTTCAAAAATAAAACATTTGAAAACGGACCATTTTCCACATTTCTGAAGCATGACGTAATGGGGGGGGTGTTATTTCTTTTGTCGAAAATCAGCCGTTTTTGCTCGAACATTAAATGCCTCCAAATGGTATTTAATTAACTTCCCGAGCCCCTGGAAGCATGAAAATCACTTTAAACATGCTAATTTTAGCTCTAACACTGATGATCCACCTACAAATGTGAACTGACGTTCAAAAATAAAACATTTGAAAACGGACCATTTTCCACATTTCTGAAGCATGACGTAATGGGGGGTGTTATCTCTTTTGTCGAAAATCAGCCGTTTTTGCTCGAACATTAAATGCCTCCAAATGGTATTTCATTAACTTCCCGAGCCCCTGGAAGCATGAAAATCACTTTAAACATGCTAATTTTAGCTCTAAATGTAAATGTAGACGTATTTGTAAAGCGCACTGATACCCCGGCAAGCAGTGTGTCCTGGCGCTGTACTCATACCGCTAGGGAACCCGTCCTGGCTTTTCCCCGTGAAATGTCCACTCCTGGGCATCCCCGGGGTGCAACCAGGCATCCCCAGCGCTGTAGGGGGCCGTTGTGGAGGCTAAGCAAGCTATTGCCCAGAGTTGCAGCGTGGGACCCATGATTAGAATAGGCACTGAGGCGAGAATATCCAGTCAGCGGAATTTATGAGCCAGAGACCCGCCGAGGCGGGAATCGACCCTGGTCCCTGGCCAGAACTCTGCATCAAGGTCTGCCGCTCTAACCATTGAGCCACACTCCTCCACTCTAACACTGATGATCCACCTACAAATGTGAACTGACGTTCAAAAATAAAACATTTGAAAACGAACCATTTTCCACATTTCTGAAGCATGACGTAATGGGGGGGTGTTATCTCTTTTGTCGAAAATCAGCCATTTTTGCTCGAACATTAAATGCCTCCAAATGGTATTTAATTAACTTCCCGAGCCCCTGGAAGCATGAAAATCACTTTAAACATGCTAATTTTAGCTCTAACACTGATGATCCACCTACAAATGTGAACTGACGTTCAAAAATAAAACATTTGAAAACGGACCATTTTCCACATTTCTGAAGCATGACGTAATGGGGGGGGTGTTATCTCTTTTGTCGAAAATCTGCCATTTTTGCTCGAACATTAAATGCCTCCAAATGGTATTAAATTAACTTCCCGAGCCCCTGGAAGCATGAAAATCACTTTAAACATGCTAATTTTAGCTCTAACACTGATGATCCACCTACAAATGTGAACTGATGTTCAAAAATAAAACATTTGAAAACGGACCATTTTCCACATTTCTGAAGCATGACGTAATGGGGGGGTGTTATCTCTTTTGTCGAAAATCAGCCGTTTTTGCTCGAACATTAAATGCCTCCAAATGGTATTTAATTAACTTCCCGAGCCCCTGGAAGCATGAAAATCACTTTAAACATGCTAATTTTAGCTCTAACACTGATGATCCACCTACAAATGTGAACTGACGTTCAAAAATAAAACATTTGAAAACGGACCATTTTCCACATTTCTGAAGCATGACGTAATGGGGGGGTGTTATCTCTTTTGTCGAAAATCAGCCGTTTTTGCTCCAACATTAAATGCCTCCAAATGGTATTTAATTAACTTCCCGAGCCCCTGGAAGCATGAAAATCACTTTAAACATGCAACTTTTAGCACTAACACTGATGATCCACCTACAAATGTGAACTGACGTTCAAAAATAAAACATTTGAAAACGAACCATTTTCCACATTTCTGAAGCATGACGTAATGGGGGGGTGTTATCTCTTTTGTCGAAAATCAGCCGTTTTTGCTCGAACATTAAATGCCTCCAAATGGTATTTATTTCACTTCCCGAGCCCCTGGAAGCATGAAAATCACTTTAAACATGCTAATTTTAGCTCTAACACTGATGATCCACCTACAAATGTGAACTGACGTTCAAAAATAAAACATTTGATAACGGACCATTTTCCACATTTCTGAAGCATGACGTAATGGGGGGATGTTATCTCTTTTGTCGAAAATCAGCCGTTTTTGCTCGAACATTAAATGCCTCCAAATGGTATTTAATTAACTTCCCGGGGTGAAGAAACCCTTTTTGAGAACTCAGAGTGAGTAAATTGGCCATTTTCATGCACTTTTAACCATTCCATAAATCTTGTGTTTTGGGCCCCTGGAAGCATGAAAATCACTTTAAACATGCTAATTTTAGCTCTAACACTGATGATCCACCTACAAATGTGAACTGACGTTCAAAAATAAAACATTTGAAAACGGACCATTTTCCACATTTCTGAAGCATGACGTAATGGGGGGGGTGTTATCTCTTTTGTCGAAAATCAGCCGTTTTTGCTCGAACATTAAATGCCTCCAAATGGTATTTATTTCACTTCCCGAGCCCCTGGAAGCATGAAAATCACTTTAAACATGCTAATTTTAGCTCTAACACTGATGATCCACCTACAAATGTGAACTGACGTTCAAAAATAAAACATTTGAAAACGAACCATTTTCCACATTTCTGAAGCATGACGTAATGGGGGGGTGTTATCTCTTTTGTCGAAAATCAGCCGTTTTTGCTCGAACATTAAATGCCTCCAAATGGTATTTATTTCACTTCCCGAGCCCCTGGAAGCATGAAAATCACTTTAAACATGCTAATTTTAGCTCTAACACTGATGATCCACCTACAAATGTGAACTGACGTTCAAAAATAAAACATTTGAAAACGGACCATTTTCCACATTTCTGAAGCATGACGTAATGGGGGGGTGTTATCTCTTTTGTCGAAAATCAGCCGTTTTTGCTCGAACATTAAATGCCTCCAAATGGTATTTAATTAACTTCCCGGGGTGAAGAAACCCTTTTTGAGAACTCAGAGTGAGTAAATTGGCCATTTTCATGCACTTTTAACCATTCCATAAATCTTGTGTTTTGGGCCCCTGGAAGCATGAAAATCACTTTAAACATGCTAATTTTAGCTCTAACACTGATGATCCACCTACAAATGTGAACTGACGTTCAAAAAAAAAACATTTGAAAACGGACCATTTTCCACATTTCTGAAGCATGACGTAATGGGGGGGGTGTTATCTCTTTTGTCGAAAATCAGCCGTTTTTGCTCGAACATTAAATGCCTCCAAATGGTATTTATTTCACTTCCCGAGCCCCTGGAAGCATGAAAATCACTTTAAACATGCTAATTTTAGCTCTAACACTGATGATCCACCTACAAATGTGAACTGACGTTCAAAAATAAAACATTTGAAAACGGACCATTTTCCACATTTCTGAAGCATGACGTAATGGGGGGGTGTTATCTCTTTTGTCAAAAATCAGCCGTTTTTGCTCGAACATTAAATGCCTCCAAATGGTATTTAATTAACTTCCCGAGCCCCTGGAAGCATGAAAATCACTTTAAACATGCTAATTTTAGCTCTAACACTGATGATCCACCTACAAATGTGAACTGACGTTCAAAAATAAAACATTTGAAAACGGACCATTTTCCACATTTCTGAAGCATGACGTAATGGGGGGGTGTTATCTCTTTTGTCGAAAATCAGCCGTTTTTGCTCGAACATTAAATGCCTCCAAATGGTATTTATTTCACTTCCCGAGCCCCTGGAAGCATGAAAATCACTTTAAACATGCTAATTTTAGCTCTAACACTGATGATCCACCTACAAATGTGAACTGACGTTCAAAAATAAAACATTTGAAAACGGACCATTTTCCACATTTCTGAAGCATGACGTAATGGGGGGGTGTTATCTCTTTTGTCGAAAATCAGCCGTTTTTGCTCGAACATTAAATGCCTCCAAATGGTATTTATTTCACTTCCCGAGCCCCTGGAAGCATGAAAATCACTTTAAACATGCTAATTTTAGCTCTAACACTGATGATCCACCTACAAATGTGAACTGACGTTCAAAAATAAAACATTTGAAAACGGACCATTTTCCACATTTCTGAAGCATGACGTAATGGGGGGGTGTTATCTCTTTTGTCGAAAATCAGCCGTTTTTGCTCGAACATTAAATGCCTCCAAATGGTATTTATTTCACTTCCCGAGCCCCTGGAAGCATGAAAATCACTTTAAACATGCTAATTTTAGCTCTAACACTGATGATCCACCTACAAATGTGAACTGACGTTCAAAAATAAAACATTTGAAAACGGACCATTTTCCACATTTCTGAAGCATGACGTAATGGGGGGGTGTTATCTCTTTTGTCGAAAATCAGCCGTTTTTGCTCGAACATTAAATGCCTCCAAATGGTATTTATTTCACTTCCCGAGCCCCTGGAAGCATGAAAATCACTTTAAACATGCTAATTTTAGCTCTAACACTGATGATCCACCTACAAATGTGAACTGACGTTCAAAAATAAAACATTTGAAAACGGACCATTTTCCACATTTCTGAAGCATGACGTAATGGGGGGGTGTTATCTCTTTTGTCGAAAATCAGCCGTTTTTGCTCGAACATTAAATGCCTCCAAATGGTATTTAATTAACTTCCTGAGCCCCTGGAAGCATGAAAATCACTTTAAACATGCTAATTTTAGCTCTAACACTGATGATCCACCTACAAATGTGAACTGACGTTCAAAAATAAAACATTTGAAAACGGACCATTTTCCACATTTCTGAAGCATGACGTAATGGGGGGGTGTTATCTCTTTTGTCGAAAATCAGCCGTTTTTGCTCGAACATTAAATGCCTCCAAATGGTATTTAATTAACTTCCCGGGGTGAAGAAACCCTTTTTGAGAACTCAGAGTGAGTAAATTGGCCATTTTCATGCACTTTTAACCATTCCATAAATCTTGTGTTTAGGGCCCCTGGAAGCATGAAAATCACTTTAAACATGCTAATTTTAGCTCTAACACTGATGATCCACCTACAAATGTGAACTGACGTTCAAAAATAAAACATTTGAAAACGGACCATTTTCCACATTTCTGAAGCATGACGTAATGGGGGGGTGTTATCTCTTTTGTCGAAAATCAGCCGTTTTTGCTCGAACATTAAATGCCTCCAAATGGTATTTAATTAACTTCCCGAGCCCCTGGAAGCATGAAAATCACTTTAAACATGCTAATTTTAGCTCTAACACTGATGATCCACCTACAAATGTGAACTGACGTTCAAAAATAAAACATTTGAAAACGGACCATTTTCCACATTTCTGAAGCATGACGTAATGGGGGGGTGTTATCTCTTTTGTCGAAAATCAGCCGTTTTTGCTCGAACATTAAATGCCTCCAAATGGTATTTATTTCACTTCCCGGGGTGAAGAAACCCTTTTTGAGAACTCAGAGTGAGTAAATTGGCCATTTTCATGCACTTTTAACCATTCCATAAATCTTGTGTTTAGGGCCCCTGGAAGCATGAAAATCACTTTAAACATGCTAATTTTAGCTCTAACACTGATGATCCACCTACAAATGTGAACTGACGTTCAAAAATAAAACATTTGAAAACGGACCATTTTCCACATTTCTGAAGCATGACGTAATGGGGGGGTGTTATCTCTTTTGTCGAAAATCAGCCGTTTTTGCTCAAACATTAAATGCCTCCAAATGGTATTTAATTAACTTCCTGAGCCCCTGGAAGCATGAAAATCACTTTAAACATGCTAATTTTAGCTCTAACACTGATGATCCACCTACAAATGTGAACTGACGTTCAAAAATAAAACATTTGAAAACGGACCATTTTCCACATTTCTGAAGCATGACGTAATGGGGGGGTGTTATCTCTTTTGTCGAAAATCAGCCGTTTTTGCTCAAACATTAAATGCCTCCAAATGGTATTTAATTAACTTACCGGGGTGAAGAAACCCTTTTTGAGAACTCAGAGTGAGTAAATTCGCCATTTTCATGCACTTTTAACTATTCCATAAATCTTGTGTTTAGGGCCCCTGGAAGCATGAAAATCACTTTAAACATGCTAATTTTAGCTCTAACACTGATGATCCACCTACAAATGTGAACTGACGTTCAAAAATAAAACATTTGAAAACGGACCATTTTCCACATTTCTGAAGCATGACGTAATGGGGGGGTGTTATCTCTTTTGTCGAAAATCAGCCGTTTTTGCTCGAACATTAAATGCCTCCAAATGGTATTTAATTAACTTCCCGGGGTGAAGAAACCCTTTTTGAGAACTCAGAGTGAGTAAATTGGCCATTTTAATGCACTTTTAACCATTCCATAAATCTTGTGTTTAGGGCCCCTGGAAGCATGAAAATCACTTTAAACATGCTAATTTTAGCTCTAACACTGATGATCCACCTACAAATGTGAACTGACGCTCAAAAATAAAACATTTGAAAACGGACCATTTTCCACATTTCTGAAGCATGACGTAATGGGGGGGTGTTATCTCTTTTGTCGAAAATCAGCCGTTTTTGCTCGAACATTAAATGCCTCCAAATGGTATTTAATTAACTTCCCGGGGTGAAGAAACCCTTTTTGAGAACTCAGAGTGAGTAAATTGGCCATTTTCATGCACTTTTAACCATTCCATAAATCTTGTGTTTTGGGCACCTGGAAGCATGAAAATCACTTTAAACATGCTAATTTTAGCTCTAACACTGATGATCCACCTACAAATGTTAACTGACGTTCAAAAATAAAACATTTGAAAACGGACCATTTTCCACATTTCTGAAGCATGACGTAATGGGGGGGTGTTATCTCTTTTGTCGAAAATCAGCCGTTTTTGCTCGAACATTAAATGCCTCCAAATGGTATTTAATTAACTTCCCGAGCCCCTGGAAGCATGAAAATCACTTTAAACATGCTAATTTTAGCTCTAACACTGATGATCCACCTACAAATGTGAACTGACGTTCAAAAATAAAACATTTGAAAACGGACCATTTTCCACATTTCTGAAGCATGACGTAATGGGGGGGTGTTATCTCTTTTGTCGAAAATCAGCCGTTTTTGCTCGAACATTAAATGCCTCCAAATGGTATTTATTTCACTTCCCGGGGTGAAGAAACCCTTTTTGAGAACTCAGAGTGAGTAAATTGGCCATTTTCATGCACTTTTAACCATTCCATAAATCTTGTGTTTAGGGCCCCTGGAAGCATGAAACTCACTTTAAACATGCTAATTTTAGCTCTAACACTGATGATCCACCTACAAATGTGAACTGACGTTCAAAAATAAAACATTTGAAAACGGACCATTTTCCACATTTCTGAAGCATGACGTAATGGGGGGGTGTTATCTCTTTTGTCGAAAATCAGCCGTTTTTGCTCAAACATTAAATGCCTCCAAATGGTATTTAATTAACTTCCTGAGCCCCTGGAAGCATGAAAATCACTTTAAACATGCTAATTTTAGCTCTAACACTGATGATCCACCTACAAATGTGAACTGACGTTCAAAAATAAAACATTTGAAAACGGACCATTTTCCACATTTCTGAAGCATGACGTAATGGGGGGGTGTTATCTCTTTTGTCGAAAATCAGCCGTTTTTGCTCAAACATTAAATGCCTCCAAATGGTATTTAATTAACTTACCGGGGTGAAGAAACCCTTTTTGAGAACTCAGAGTGAGTAAATTCGCCATTTTCATGCACTTTTAACTATTCCATAAATCTTGTGTTTAGGGCCCCTGGAAGCATGAAAATCACTTTAAACATGCTAATTTTAGCTCTAACACTGATGATCCACCTACAAATGTGAACTGACGTTCAAAAATAAAACATTTGAAAACGGACCATTTTCCACATTTCTGAA
Organism: Lissotriton vulgaris; assembly: GCF_964263255.1. NCBI lineage: Eukaryota > Metazoa > Chordata > Amphibia > Caudata > Salamandridae > Lissotriton > Lissotriton vulgaris. The sequence continues at coordinate 100,898 of NW_028245241.1, read as the reverse complement.
GCATGACGTAATGGGGGGGTGTTATCTCTTTTGTCGAAAATCAGCCGTTTTTGCTCGAACATTAAATGCCTCCAAATGGTATTTAATTAACTTCCCGGGTGAAGAAACCCTTTTTGAGAACTCAGAGTGAGTAAATTGGCCATTTTAATGCACTTTTAACCATTCCATAAATCTTGTGTTTAGGGCCCCTGGAAGCATGAAAATCACTTTAAACATGCTAATTTTAGCTCTAACACTGATGATCCACCTACAAATGTGAACTGACGCTCAAAAATAAAACATTTGAAAACGGACCATTTTCCACATTTCTGAAGCATGACGTAATGGGGGGGTGTTATCTCTTTTGTCGAAAATCAGCCGTTTTTGCTCGAACATTAAATGCCTCCAAATGGTATTTAATTAACTTCCCGGGGTGAAGAAACCCTTTTTGAGAACTCAGAGTGAGTAAATTGGCCATTTTCATGCACTTTTAACCATTCCATAAATCTTGTGTTTTGGGCCCCTGGAAGCATGAAAATCACTTTAAACATGCTAATTTTAGCTCTAACACTGATGATCCACCTACAAATGTTAACTGACGTTCAAAAATAAAACATTTGAAAACGGACCATTTTCCACATTTCTGAAGCATGACGTAATGGGGGGGTGTTATCTCTTTTGTCGAAAATCAGCCGTTTTTGCTCGAACATTAAATGCCTCCAAATGGTATTTAATTAACTTCCCGAGCCCCTGGAAGCATGAAAATCACTTTAAACATGCTAATTTTAGCTCTAACACTGATGATCCACCTACAAATGTGAACTGACGTTCAAAAATAAAACATTTGAAAACGGACCATTTTCCACATTTCTGAAGCATGACGTAATGGGGGGGGTGTTATCTCTTTTGTCGAAAATCAGCCGTTTTTGCTCGAACATTAAATGCCTCCAAATGGTATTTATTTCACTTCCCGAGCCCCTGGAAGCATGAAAATCACTTTAAACATGCTAATTTTAGCTCTAACACTGATGATCCACCTACAAATGTGAACTGAGGTTCAAAAATAAAACATTTGAAAACGGACCATTTTCCACATTTCTGAAGCATGACGTAATGGGGGGGTGTTATCTCTTTTGTCGAAAATCAGCTGTTTTTGCTCGAACATCAAATGCCTCCAAATGGTATTTAATTAACTTCCCGAGCCCCTGGAAGCATGAAAATCACTTTAAACATGCTAATTTTAGCTCTAACACTGATGATCCACCTACAAATGTGAACTGACGTTTAAAAATTAAACATTTGAAAACGGACCATTTTCCACATTTCTGAAGCATGACGTAATGGGGGGGTGTTATCTCTTTTGTCGAAAATCAGCCGTTTTTGCTCGAACATTAAATGCCTCCAAATGGTATTTAATTAACTTCCCGAGCCCCTGGAAGCATGAAAATCACTTTAAACATGCTAATTTTAGCTCTAACACTGATGATCCACCTACAAATGTGAACTGACGTTCAAAAATAAAACATTTGAAAACGGACCATTTTCCACATTTCTGAAGCAAGACGTAATGGGGGGGTGTTATCTCTTTTGTCGAAAATCAGCCGTTTTTGCTCGAACATTAAATGCCTCCAAATGGTATTTAATTAACTTCCCGGGGTGAAGAAACCCTTTTTGAGAACTCAGAGTGAGTAAATTGGCCATTTTCATGCACTTTTAACCATTCCATAAATCTTGTGTTTAGGGCCCCTGGAAGCATGAAAATCACTTTAAACATGCTAATTTTAGCTCTAACACTGATGATCCACCTACAAATGTGAACTGACGTTCAAAAATAAAACATTTGAAAACGGACCATTTTCCACATTTCTGAAGCATGACGTAATGGGGGGGTGTTATCTCTTTTGTCGAAAATCAGCCGTTTTTGCTCGAACATTAAATGCCTCCAAATGGTATTTAATTAACTTCCTGAGCCCCTGGAAGCATGAAAATCACTTTAAACATGCTAATTTTAGCTCTAACACTGATGATCCACCTACAAATGTGAACTGACGTTCAAAAATAAAACATTTGAAAACGGACCATTTTCCACATTTCTGAAGCATGACGTAATGGGGGGGTGTTATCTCTTTTGTCGAAAATCAGCCTTTTTTGCTCAAACATTAAATGCCTCCAAATGGTATTTAATTAACTTCCCGGGGTGAAGAAACCCTTTTTGAGAACTCAGAGTGAGTAAATTCGCCATTTTCATGCACTTTTAACCATTCCATAAATCTTGTGTTTAGGGCCCCTGGAAGCATGAAAATCACTTTAAACATGCTAATTTTAGCTCTAACACTGATGATCCACCTACAAATGTGAACTGACGTTCAAAAATAAAACATTTGAAAACGGACCATTTTCCACATTTCTGAAGCATGACGTAATGGGGGGGTGTTATCTCTTTTGTCGAAAATCAGCCGTTTTTGCTCGAACATTAAATGCCTCCAAATGGTATTTAATTAACTTCCCGGGGTGAAGAAACCCTTTTTGAGAACTCAGAGTGAGTAAATTGGCCATTTTAATGCACTTTTAACCATTCCATAAATCTTGTGTTTAGGGCCCCTGGAAGCATGAAAATCACTTTAAACATGCTAATTTTAGCTCTAACACTGATGATCCACCTACAAATGTGAACTGACGCTCAAAAATAAAACATTTGAAAACGGACCATTTTCCACATTTCTGAAGCATGACGTAATGGGGGGGTGTTATCTCTTTTGTCGAAAATCAGCCGTTTGGAAAGGGGCGACCACTCGGTCCCCCCGCACGTATGGCAGAGTACCACGATCCCCCCGGGAAGCCATCTTGGGCGGGAGGCGTGTCTCGGCTGGTATGCCCAAAGCGGTGTAGCCGGGGCGCGCCTTTTCCCGCCCTAGAGTGGGCTGGCCTAGACACTGACGCGGCTGGCCACGCCCTCGGGGCAGGCAGGGGCGGGTTTACGCTCGCCCTGAAGACGGATAAAAGAGGACGCAAGACCAGAAGGCATCCTCTTGTTCCTGTGCTCTGAAGCTGCACCTCCTCGCTGCACGTGAGCTCGAGACGGAACGAAGAGCCAATTTTGAGCGTTGTAAATCTTTCTTTTGTCTTACAGATACTCTGTCGGAGAAATGACCAAGAAAGGCGGAAAGAGAATGACGACTGAGCAGATGCTTCGGGTCCTCATGAAGGAGATGACCGAGCTGAAGAAGCGGGTGGCGGAGAGAGAGGGGGAAGGGGGGCCGGAACGCCCTTCGGCTGGAGCAGCCCCAGGAGGGAGAGCCAAGAGGCCGAGGAGGGGACCAGCTGGGGGAGACGTCCCGGTTCCCTGTACCCCGCTCGAAGCGCCAACCCCAGTACCCGTGGAGGGGAATCCGATTCCCGTGGTGGTCACCCCGGTGTCCAATGAAGATATGCCGCCCGAGCTGGCAGCGCAGCTTGCAGCGTGGTTGGGCGAAAGTAGTGAGGGCGCCACGGCTGTCGACGCGCAGGCGCTGATTAAGCAACTGCGCGAGAAACGGGATGCAGCCAAGGTATCCGCGCCGGCTGCAGTTGTTGACAAGCCACAAGGGACGATTACGACCGCAGAGGCAGCGTCCGGTGCAGGTAAGCGGCCATTGCCGATTGCGAGGGACGATTCAGCACCCTCTCGTAGAGAAAGGTTGGGTCAACATGTGCCTTTGGCAATTAAAGAGAAGATTTGGGCGGGGGAATATGTGAACATCTTCTCGTTGCTTGTTGATCATTATGAGGTGGAGCATGTTAAGGGCCAGAAAGACCTCATGCATCCGAGTGTTTGGCGCACCAAAATGGCCGCCTTTAAAGTGAACGAGAATATTGGCAATTGGGGCAAAGCATGGGGGATTTTTACGTCGATCTTGGGGGAACGTAGGCCCGAGTTGCTTTCCGAGTTGCCGACCTATCAGTCGCGAATCATGGGGTACTCGACGTCACACCAGGGTAACCATTGGTTCTGCTACGATAATCTTTTTAGAAAGGCTAAAGAGCATAATAAAAGCTTGACCTGGGATTGTTATGATTCTTTGACATGGGATAAGATGAAGGAGACAGGAATGTTGAAGATACCATTGGTAGGGAGTAATGTTGGCGAATCCTCCCGCCAATATGCGGGGACGCCCTTTCGATCAGGTACGGGTACCGACGATTCCTCGAGACCTGCCGGCAATACAGGGAAAAGGGGGTTCTGCTGGAATTTCAACAGAGGTAAATGTACTAGGCCCCAGGGATCGTGTAAATTTAAACACGAATGTAGTGGGTGCGGGTCCTCCCATCCTGAGTCCACGTGCAGAGCCAAAACGGGTGATAACGGGGGTAGAGGAGGCGCCAAACAGGTCTAACATAGTCCGAGGGGCGCCTTTACCTACCCCGATTGATACCTTGGCGATGATCCCCTGGCTCAGTGAATACCCGGATCGTGCTTCTGCTGGGGTGCTGCGGAACGGGTTTTCGTGTGGTTTCCGCATCCCGGTAGGGGACTTTCAGGGTGTGGAGAAGTGTAAAAATCAACTGTCGGTCCTGCAGCATACGACCGTGGTACAGGACAAGATCCGGAAAGAGGTTACTCGAGGTCGGGTTGCCGGCCCGTTTAGTGTACCCCCGGTGCAGAGTTTTGTTTGTTCTCCTTTAGGGGTGGTCCCGAAGAAGGACCCGGGTGAGTTCCGACTGATTCATAATTTATCAGCTCCACGTGGTCTTTCTGTAAACGATGCAATAGACCCAGAAGTGTGTTCGGTGCGGTACGCATCCTTCGATGAGGCCGTAGCCATTTTGAATCGCCTGGGGCCCGGGGCGCTGATGGCGAAGTCAGATATCGAGTCAGCGTTCCGATTGCTCCCGGTACACCCAGACGACCAGCGTCTCCTGGGTTTCATGTTTCAAGGTCATTATTACATGGATAGGTGTATGCCGATGGGGTGCTCGATATCTTGTGCCTATTTCGAGAAATTCAGTAGTTTTTTACAATGGGTCTTCACAAAGAGGACGGGTTTCCAACATGTAATGCATTACCTTGATGATTTTCTGTTCCTTGGGGCATCCGGGGATCCCGAATGTGGGCAGGCCTTGGCCGAATTTTGTGTGTTAATGAAGCAGTTTGGTGTGCCATTGGCACCAGGTAAGACGGTGGGTCCTTCGACTTGCCTCGAGTTTCTGGGGATCGAGTTAGACTCCAATGAGGGTTGTTTTCGTTTACCAGCTGACAAAGTGGGGAATTTCAGGGCAGCCCTGCAAATGTGTATAAATCAATCTAAAATTACGCTGCATCAATTACAGCAGTTGGTGGGACAGTTGAATTTTGCCCTGAGGGTTATACCGATGGCCCGCCCTTTTTCCCGTTCAATTGCCCAAGCTATGGTCGGCCTAAAGGAGGGTCATCATCGCACGAGACTATCGGCTGAGGTCCGCCAGGACATGCGGATTTGGTTAGCATTTCTGGCGGATTTTAATGGTCGAGTCATCTGGAACAAACCGGCTGTGTCCTCTGAAGAACTGGGGCTATGGACAGATTCGGCAGGTAGCATAGGTTTCGGTGCCATCTTCGGCACAAAATGGTCGGCACAAAGGTGGCCGGCATGGTGGCATGACAATGGACTGACAAGTAATATTGCCTTCCTGGAACTTTTCCCCATTTTGGTGGCCCTGAGAACCTGGCCCGAAGGGTTGAAAGATCACTCTGTGGTATTTTGGTCTGACAATATGACCGTGGTTGAGTGCATCAATAGCCAGGCAGCACGATGTAAACTGATTTTAAGACTGCTCAAAGAAATTGTTTTACTGTGTATGCAACTGAATGTGCTATTCAGAGCAAAACATGTCCCGGGGGTAATGAATCAGGCGGCTGATGCACTGTCTCGTTTTCATATGCAGGCTTTCTCGGGTTTCCTTCCCACAGCGGACCCAGAGCCGGCACCCTTTCCCGAAGCTCTCTGGTCTCTCGGTGCCCCGAACTTCGTCACCTCGTGGGAGAGAGCCTAGCACCAAGGACGAGGAAGGCATATGAAGGGGCGTTTCGGTCCTATTTAGCCTTTTTGGGGACTGATAGAGAGGCGCTTTGGGGCCACGAGGAATGGGTAGTGAATTTTCTGATGTCCTTACGTAGGGCTGGGAAATCGGTGGCTACGGCCCAGAGGCATCGTGCTGCCATTTCCTTTGTTGCCAGGGCTCATGGTATCCAGGACCCGACAGCGTCTTTCGTTGTACAGAAAGCGCTGCGTGGGTGGCAACGCCTTGAGGGTCGCAGAGTGGATGAGAGGCGCCCGATAGGTTTGGATAGGTTGGCCCAGTTGTTGGCCACACTCCCTGCCACATGTTCATCTCAGTTTGAGACGGTGTTGTTCCGAGCCGCTTTTACGCTGGCATTTCATGGAGCGATGCGGGTAAGCGAACTGGTGGCAAGGAACAAACGGGATGTGACAGGGGGTTTGTGCCAGGAACACGTTCAGATCAGAGGAGAGACAATGACTGTCTCCTTTGTCAGGTCCAAGACCGATCAAGGTGGGATGGGTGACTGCATAATCATACGCAGGATTCCCGGGTCCTCCATGTGTCCGGTAAAGTGTTTAGAAAACTACCTAGCACGAAGGGTGGCATCATGGGGGGGGACCTTGTTGAGACACGCGGACGCCACCCCACTGACGAACTTTCAGTTTCAGCGGGTGCTTGCGATGTCAATTGCCGCTGCGGGCTTGAACCCGGGCGAGTTTGGGACCCACTCCTTTCGGATAGGGGCTGCTACGGAAGCTGCAGCTAGGGGTCTTAATGTTGAACAAGTGAAACGAGTGGGGCGTTGGTCCTCCAAGTGTTATAAGAGGTATGTGCGGTTGCACATGTTGTGAAGCTGTAATGATGTACTCACGCTTCTTGTCTTTGTTTGGTTTTCAGTTGCGCAAGCCTACGAGGCGGGGCGGACTATGCAGTCGACCCAACACCGGGCCAGCGGTCAGACATCACCGGCTGTGAAGAAGGAGGTGTGGGTCGTGGGCCACTCATACGTGAGGCGTGCCGCGGACGTATTCAAAGCAGGTGACATGATTCACGTAGCTGGGGAATACGGGTACAGGGTGTCCTTCTACGGAAGAGGCGGGCTCTGTATTGACCAGTTTCAAGCATTTTTCGAGGGTTTGTTAGGGCGGACGAGGTCACCGCCGTCTATAATCATAGTGCATCTAGGCGGCAATGATTTGGTCACCACCGGTAGACGACTTCTCCTGGAGGCAATGCTTTCCACTGTAAGTTGGTTGGCGAGGAGAGTTCCGGGGTGCACAATTGCATGGTCCCATATGATCCCACGAAAGGTGTGGCGAGGGGCTATTTCTGTTCCTGCTTTGAATCGCTCTGTGAGAAAGCTTAATAACAAAGTGAGTAGGTTGTTCCGTTCCAGGACATTGCATTCTATTTCGCATGGCTGTATTAATGATGACAGTATGTATTTGGGGGATGGTGTGCATTTGTCTCGGGTGGGGAATGAGTTACTCATAGGAGACTTCTTAGCATGGTTAAAATCGTTAAAACATGACCTTTAGGTAGGAGCTTTGTGGGGGGGTCCGGATAGCCGGTCAACTATCCGGCCTGTGGCGGTAAGGTCATGATCGGTGAGCACTAATTGGAAGATCCCTATGAGTGGGCGTCACCCAACACGGATGGGAGCGCTCGGGAGAGGTGGCCATTGGCCCCTCAACGGGGAGGCGGTCCCTTCTAAGGATGGGTCGCCGAAAGAAAAGGAAAGGCGGTCAAGGCCCCTTCCTGTGTAGGAGGGGTTACAGCCCCCTCCTGGGGAATTTCCCGGGGCCAGTGACGTCTGCGACGGCAGATGTGGTAAGTTGTGCGGGGTTTGGGGGGGGGTCTACGCTACCTTCTAGATACCTCACACGAGTCCTCGAACGACCTTTAAGTGGCGTCGAGTTTTATTGGTGCCCCCGTCAAGTCAAAGGGAAATTGGTAGTTGCACTTGAGGTACGCCTCAGTGCTGTCGCCCCTCACAAGTGGGGGGGGTATTTCTGGTTAGGGATCTTGACACCGGTTACGACCTTGCCGTTGGCCCTTAAACGTTAGGATGTACAATTTCATAATTTCAAGTAAATGTGTGTAGGATGTTAGTTCGGCTAGGAGAACCTCTGTATTAGAGAATCTGTTAAGGTTAGCCAAACATCGCAATGTGGTAATGAAATTGTACGTAATATAAAAATGTTGATTTAATGTTTTAATTTTGTTTTAATAAATACGGCCGGGAGGGTTACTCCCTCCCTCTTCCAAAAACTTCAAGAACTGTTTCCAGTTTCCCTCCTTTGGGGATTGTGTTGAGAGGGGGTGGCGGGTATCTCAGCCATATGGAAAGGGGCGACCACTCGGTCCCCCCGCACGTATGGCAGAGTACCACGATCCCCCCGGGAAGCCATCTTGGGCGGGAGGCGTGTCTCGGCTGGTATGCCCAAAGCGGTGTAGCCGGGGCGCGCCTTTTCCCGCCCTAGAGTGGGCTGGCCTAGACACTGACGCGGCTGGCCACGCCCTCGGGGCAGGCAGGGGCGGGTTTACGCTCGCCCTGAAGACGGATAAAAGAGGACGTAAGACCAGAAGGCTTCCTCTTGTTCCTGTGCTCTGAAGCTGCACCTCCTCGCTGCACGTGAGCTCGAGACGGAACGAAGAGCCAATTTTGACCCACCCACCAGCCCCTGAAGACAGCCAGTTGTTTTGAATAAAAGTTGATGGATAACTCTAATTTCGTTTACAGGTTGTGGTATTATCGTGTTGATTTTGAGTGTGTAATAAAGAATGGTCTATGTCATTTATGTTTTATGATTAAAGAAATTCGGCTTTAGTGTTCATTTATAAGCATGCTTTTATTACGGTCGTAGTAGCCAATGTATTTTTAGTTTAATAGGTTAGTTAGCATTGTCGTATTTATTTTTGGTCGGGCGGTAAGGTCATGATCGGTGAGCACTAATTGGAAGATCCCTATGAGTGGGCGTCACCCAACACGGATGGGAGCGCTCGGGAGAGGTGGCCATTGGCCCCTCAACGGGGAGGCGGTCCCTTCTAAGGATGGGTCGCCGAAAGAAAAGGAAAGGCGGTCAAGGCCCCTTCCTGTGTAGGAGGGGTTACAGCCCCCTCCTGGGGAATTTCCCGGGGCCAGTGACGTCTGCGACGGCAGATGTGGTAAGTTGTGCGGGGTTTGGGGGGGGTCTACGCTACCTTCTAGATACCTCACACGAGTCCTCGAACGACCTTTAAGTGGCGTCGAGTTTTATTGGTGCCCCCGTCAAGTCAAAGGGAAATTGGTAGTTGCACTTGAGGTACGCCTCAGTGCTGTCGCCCCTCACAAGTGGGGGGGGTATTTCTGGTTAGGGATCTTGACACCGGTTACGACCTTGCCGTTGGCCCTTAAACGTTAGGATGTACAATTTCATAATTTCAAGTAAATGTGTGTAGGATGTTAGTTCGGCTAGGAGAACCTCTGTATTAGAGAATCTGTTAAGGTTAGCCAAACATCGCAATGTGGTAATGAAATTGTACATAATATAAAAATGTTGATTTAATGTTTTAATTTTGTTTTAATAAATACGGCCGGGAGGGTTACTCCCTCCCTCTTCCAAAAACTTCAAGAACTGTTTCCAGTTTCCCTCCTTTGGGGATTGTGTTGAGAGGGGGTGGCGGGTATCTCAGCCATATTTGCTCGAACATTAAATGCCTCCAAATGGTATTTAATTAACTTCCCGGGGTGAAGAAACCCTTTTTGAGAACTCAGAGTGAGTAAATTGGCCATTTTCATGCACTTTTAACCATTCCATAAATCTTGTGTTTAGGGCCCCTGGAAGCATGAAAATCACTTTAAACATGCTAATTTTAGCTCTAACACTGATAATCCACCTACAAATGTGAACTGACGTTCAAAAATAAAACATTTGAAAACGGACCATTTTCCACATTTCTGAAGCATGACGTAATGGGGGGGTGTTATCTCTTTTGTCGAAAATCAGCCGTTTTTGCTCGAACATTAAATGCCTCTAAATGGTATTTAATTAACTTCCCGAGCCCCTGGAAGCATGAAAATCACTTTAAACATGCTAATTTTAGCTCTAACACTGATGATCCACCTACAAATGTGAACTGACGTTCAAAAATAAAACATTTGAAAACGGACCATTTTCCACATTTCTGAAGCATGACGTAATGGGGGGTGTTATCTCTTTTGTCGAAAATCAGCTGTCATTGCTTGAACATTAAATGCCTCCAAATGGTATTTAATTAACTTCCCGGGGTGAAGAAACCCTTTTTGAGAACTCAGAGTGAGTAAATTGGCAATTTTCATGCACTTTTAACCATTCCATAAATCTTGTGTTTAGGGCCCCTGGAAGCATGAAAATCACTTTAAACATGCTAATTTTAGCTCTAACACTGATGATCCACCTACAAATGTGAACTGACGTTCAAAAATAAAACATTTGAAAACGGACCATTTTCCACATTTCTGAAGCATGACGTAATGGGGGGTGTTATCTCTTTTGTCGAAAATCAGCCGTTTTTGCTCGAACATTAAATGCCTCCAAATGGTATTTATTTCACTTCCCGAGCCCCTGGAAGCATGAAAATCACTTTAAACATGCTAATTTTAGCTCTAACACTGATGATCCACCTACAAATGTGAACTGACGTTCAAAAATAAAACATTTGAAAACGGACCATTTTCCAAATTTCTGAAGCATGACGTAATGGGGGGGTGTTATCTCTTTTGTCGAAAATCAGCCGTTTTTGCTCGAACATTAAATGCCTCCAAATGGTATTTATTTCACTTCCCGAGCCCCTGGAAGCATGAAAATCACTTTAAACATGCTAATTTTAGCTCTAACACTGATGATCCACCTACAAATGTGAACTGACGTTCAAACATAAAACATTTGAAAACGGACCATTTTCCACATTTCTGAAGCATGACGTAATGGGGGGGTGTTATCTCTTTTGTCGAAAATCAGCCGTTTTTGCTGGAACATTAAATGCCTCCAAATGGTATTTAATTAACTTCCCGGGGTGAAGAAACCCTTTTTGAGAATTCAGAGTGAGTAAATTGGCCATTTTCATGCACTTTTAACCATTCCATAAATCTTGTGTTTTGGGCCCCTGGAAGCATGAAAATCACTTTAAACATGCTAATTTTAGCTCTAACACTGATGATCCACCTACAAATGTGAACTGACGTTCAAAAATAAAACATTTGAAAACGGACCATTTTCCACATTTCTGAAGCATGACGTAATGGGGGGGTGTTATCTCTTTTGTCGAAAATCAGCCGTTTTTGCTCGAACATTAAATGCCTCCAAATGGTATTTAATTAACTTCCCGAGCCCCTGGAAGCATGAAAATCACTTTAAACATGCTAATTTTAGCTCTAACACTGATGATCCACCTACAAATGTGAACTGACGTTCAAAAATAAAACATTTGAAAACGGACCATTTTCCACATTTCTGAAGCATGACGTAATGGGGGGTGTTATCTCTTTTGTCGAAAATCTGCCGTTTTTGCTCGAACATTAAATGCCTCCAAATGGTATTAAATTAACTTCCCGAGCCCCTGGAAGCATGAAAATCACTTTAAACATGCTAATTTTAGCTCCAACACTGATGATCCACCTACAAATGTGAACTGACGTTCAAAAATAAAACATTTGAAAACGGACCATTTTCCACATTTCTGAAGCATGACGTAATGGGGGGGGTGTTATCTCTTTTGTCGAAAATCAGCCGTTTTTGCTCGAACATTAAATGCCTCCAAATGGTATTTAATTAACTTCCCGAGCCCCTGGAAGCATGAAAATCACTTTAAACATGCTAATTTTAGCTCTAACACTGATGATCCACCTACAAATGTGAACTGACGTTCAAAAATAAAACATTTGAAAACGGACCATTTTCCACATTTCTGAAGCATGACGTAATTGGGGGGTGTTATCTCTTTTGTCGAAAATCAGCCGTTTTTGCTCGAACATTAAATGCCTCCAAATGGTATTTAATTAACTTCCCGGGGTGAAGAAACCCTTTTTGAGAACTCAGAGTGAGTAAATTGGCCATTTTCATGCACTTTTAACCATTCCATAAATCTTGTGTTTTGGGCCCCCGGGAAGCATGAAAATCACTTTAAACATGCTAATTTTAGCTCTAACACTGATGATCCACCTACAAATGTGAACTGACGTTCAAAAATAAAACATTTGAAAACGGACCATTTTCCACATTTCTGAAGCATGACGTAATGGGGGGAGTGTTATCTCTTTTGTCGAAAATCAGCCGTTTTTGCTCGAACATTAAATGCCTCCAAATGGTAGTTAATTAACTTCCCGAGCCCCTGGAAGCATGAAAATCACTTTAAACATGCTAATTTTAGCTCTAACACTGATGATCCACCTACAAATGTGAACTGATGTTCAAAAATAAAACATTTGAAAACGGACCATTTTCCACATTTCTGAAGCATGACGTAATGGGGGGGGGTGTTATCTCTTTTGTCAAAAATCAGCCGTTTTTGCTCGAACATTAAATGCCTCCAAATGGTATTTAATTAACTTCCCGAGCCCCTGGAAGCATGAAAATCACTTTAAACATGCTAATTTTAGCTCTAACACTGATGATCCACCTACAAATGTGAACTGACGTTCAAAAATAAAACATTTGAAAACGGACCATTTTCCACATTTCTGAAGCATGACGTAATGGGGGGGGGTGTTATCTCTTTTGTCGAAAATCAGCCGTTTTTGCTCGAACATTAAATGCCTCCAAATGGTATTTATTTCACTTCCCGAGCCCCTGGAAGCATGAAAATCACTTTAAACATGCTAATTTTAGCTCTAACACTGATGATCCACCTACAAATGTGAACTGACGTTCAAAAATAAAACATTTGAAAATGGACCATTTTCCACATTTCTGAAGCATGACGTAATGGGGGGGTGTTATCTCTTTTGTCAAAAATCAGCCGTTTTTGCTCGAACATTAAATGCCTCCAAATGGTATTTATTTCACTTCCCGAGCCCCTGGAAGCATGAAAATCACTTTAAACATGCTAATTTTAGCTCTAACACTGATGATCCACCTACAAATGTGAACTGACGTTCAAAAATAAAACATTTGAAAACGGACCATTTTCCACATTTCTGAAGCATGACGTAATAGGGGGGTGTTATCTCTTTTGTCGAAAATCAGCCGTTTTTGCTCGAACATTAAATGCCTCCAAATGGTATTTATTTCACTTCCCGAGCCCCTGGAAGCATGAAAATCACTTTAAACATGCTAATTTTAGCTCTAACACTGATGATCCACCTACAAATGTGAACTGACGTTCAAAAATAAAACATTTGAAAACGGACCATTTTCCACATTTCTGAAGCATGACGTAATGGGGGGGTGTTATCTCTTTTGTCGAAAATCAGCCGTTTTTGCTCGAACATTAAATGCCTCCAAATGGTATTTATTTCACTTCCCGAGCCCCTGGAAGCATGAAAATCACTTTAAACATGCTAATTTTAGCTCTAACACTGATGATCCACCTACAAATGTGAACTGACGTTCAAAAATAAAACATTTGAAAACGGACCATTTTCCGCATTTCTGAAGCATGACGTAATGGGGGGGTGTTATCTCTTTTGTCGAAAATCAGCCGTTTTTGCTCGAACATTAAATGCCTCCAAATGGTATTTAATTAACTTCCCGGGGTGAAGAAACCCTTTTTGAGAACTCAGAGTGAGTAAATTGTCCATTTTCATGCACTTTTAACCATTCCATAAATCTTGTGTTTTGGGCCCCTGGAAGCATGAAAATCACTTTAAACATGCTAATTTTAGCTCTAACACTGATGATCCACCTACAAATGTTAACTGACGTTCAAAAATAAAACATTTGAAAACGGACCATTTTCCACATTTCTGAAGCATGACGTAATGGGGAGGTGTTATCTCTTTTGTCGAAAATCAGCCGTTTTTGCTCGAACATTAAATGCCTCCAAATGGTATTTAATTAACTTCCCGAGCCCCTGGAAGCATGAAAATCACTTTAAACATGCTAATTTTAGCTCTAACACTGATGATCCACCTACAAATGTGAACTGATGTTCAAAAATAAAACATTTGAAAACGGACCATTTTCCACATTTCTGAAGCATGACGTAATGGGGGGGGTGTTATCTCTTTTGTCGAAAATCAGCCGTTTTTGCTCGAACATTAAATGCCTCCAAATGGTATTTAATTAACTTCCCGAGCCCCTGGAAGCATGAAAATCACTTTAAACATGCTAATTTTAGCTCTAACACTGATGATCCACCTACAAATGTGAACTGACGTTCAAAAATAAAACATTTGAAAACGGACCATTTTCCACATTTCTGAAGCATGACGTAATGGGGGGGTGTTATCTCTTTTGTCGAAAATCAGCCGTTTTTGCTCGAACATTAAATGCCTCCAAATGGTATTTAATTAACTTCCCGAGCCCCTGGAAGCATGAAAATCACTTTAAACATGCTAATTTTAGCTCTAACACTGATGATCCACCTACAAATGTGAACTGATGTTCAAAAATAAAACATTTGAAAACGGACCATTTTCCACATTTCTGAAGCATGACGTAATGGGGGGGGTGTTATCTCTTTTGTCGAAAATCAGCCGTTTTTGCTCGAACATTAAATGCCTCCAAATGGTATTTATTTCACTTCCCGAGCCCCTGGAAGCATGAAAATCACTTTAAACATGCTAATTTTAGCTCTAACACTGATGATCCACCTACAAATGTGAACTGACGTTCAAAAATAAAACATTTGAAAACGGACCATTTTCCACATTTCTGAAGCATGACATAATGGGGGGGTGTTATCTCTTTTGTCGAAAATCAGCCGTTTTTGCTCGAACATTAAATGCCTCTAAATGGTATTTAATTAACTTCCCGAGCCCCTGGAAGCATGAAAATCACTTTAAACATGCTAATTTTAGCTCTAACACTGATGATCCACCTACAAATGTGAACTGACGTTCAAAAATAAAACATTTGAAAACGGACCATTTTCCACATTTCTGAAGCATGACGTAATGGGGGGGTGTTATCTCTTTTGTCGAAAATCAGCTGTCATTGCTTGAACATTAAATGCCTCCAAATGGTATTTAATTAACTTCCCGGGGTGAAGAAACCCTTTTTGAGAACTCAGAGTGAGTAAATTGGCAATTTTCATGCACTTTTAACCATTCCATAAATCTTGTGTTTAGGGCCCCTGGAAGCATGAAAATCACTTTAAACATGCTAATTTTAGCTCTAACACTGATGATCCACCTACAAATGTGAACTGACGTTCAAAAATAAAACATTTGAAAACGGACCATTTTCCACATTTCTGAAGCATGACGTAATGGGGGGGTGTTATCTCTTTTGTCGAAAATCAGCCGTTTTTGCTCGAACATTAAATGCCTCCAAATGGTATTTAATTAACTTCCCGAGCCCCTGGAAGCATGAAAATCACTTTAAACATGCTAATTTTAGCTCTAACACTGATGATCCACCTACAAATGTGAACTGACGTTCAAAAATAAAACATTTGAAAACGGACCATTTTCCACATTTCTGAAGCATGACGTAATGGGGGGGTGTTATCTCTTTTGTCGAAAATCAGCCGTTTTTGCTCGAACATTAAATGCCTCCAAATGGTATTTATTTCACTTCCCGAGCCCCTGGAAGCATGAAAATCACTTTAAACATGCTAATTTTAGCTCTAACACTGATGATACACCTACAAATGTGAACTGACGTTCAAAAATAAAACATTTGAAAACGGACCATTTTCCACATTTCTGAAGCATGACGTAATGGGGGGGTGTTATCTCTTTTGTCGAAAATCAGCCGTTTTTGCTAGAACATTAAATGCCTCCAAATGGTATTTAATTAACTTCCCGGGGTGAAGAAACCCTTTTTGAGAATTCAGAGTGAGTAAATTGGCCATTTTCATGCACTTTTAACCATTCCATAAATCTTGTGTTTTGGGCCCCTGGAAGCATGAAAATCACTTTAAACATGCTAATTTTAGCTCTAACACTGATGATCCACCTACAAATGTGAACTGACGTTCAAAAATAAAACATTTGAAAACGGACCATTTTCCACATTTCTGAAGCATGACGTAATGGGGGGGTGTTATCTCTTTTGTCGAAAATCAGCCGTTTTTGCTCGAACATTAAATGCCTCCAAATGGTATTTAATTAACTTCCCGAGCCCCTGGAAGCATGAAAATCACTTTAAACATGCTAATTTTAGCTCTAACACTGATGATCCACCTACAAATGTGAACTGACGTTCAAAAATAAAACATTTGAAAACGGACCATTTTCCACATTTCTGAAGCATGACGTAATGGGGGGGTGTTATCTCTTTTGTCGAAAATCTGCCGTTTTTGCTCGAACATTAAATGCCTCCAAATGGTATTAAATTAACTTCCCGAGCCCCTGGAAGCATGAAAATCACTTTAAACATGCTAATTTTAGCTCTAACACTGATGATCCACCTACAAATGTGAACTGACGTTCAAAAATAAAACATTTGAAAACGGACCATTTTCCACATTTCTGAAGCATGACGTAATGGGGGGGGGTGTTATCTCTTTTGTCGAAAATCAGCCGTTTTTGCTCGAACATTAAATGCCTCCAAATGGTATTTAATTAACTTCCCGAGCCCCTGGAAGCATGAAAATCACTTTAAACATGCTAATTTTAGCTCTAACACTGATGATCCACCTACAAATGTGAACTGACGTTCAAAAATAAAACATTTGAAAACGGACCATTTTCCACATTTCTGAAGCATGACGTAATGGGGGGGTGTTATCTCTTTTGTCGAAAATCAGCCGTTTTTGCTCGAACATTAAATGCCTCCAAATGGTATTTAATTAACTTCCCGAGCCCCTGGAAGCATGAAAATCACTTTAAACATGCTAATTTTAGCTCTAACACTGATGATCCACCTACAAATGTGAACTGACGTTCAAAAATAAAACATTTGAAAACGGACCATTTTCCACATTTCTGAAGCATGACGTAATGGGGGGGTGTTATCTCTTTTGTCGAAAATCAGCCGTTTTTGCTCGAACATTAAATGCCTCCAAATGGTATTTATTTCACTTCCCGAGCCCCTGGAAGCATGAAAATCACTTTAAACATGCTAATTTTAGCTCTAACACTGATGATCCACCTACAAATGTGAACTGACGTTCAAAAATAAAACATTTGAAAACGGACCATTTTCCACATTTCTGAAGCATGACGTAATGGGGGGTGTTATCTCTTTTGTCGAAAATCAGCCGTTTTTGCTCGAACATTAAATGCCTCCAAATGGTATTTAAATAATTTCCCGGGGTGAAGAAACCCTTTTTGAGAACTCAGAGTGAGTAAATTGGCCATTTTCATGCACTTTTAACCATTCCATAAATCTTGTGTTTTGGGCCCCTGGAAGCATGAAAATCACTTTAAACATGCTAATTTTAGCTCTAACACTGATGATCCACCTACAAATGTGAACTGACGTTCAAAAATAAAACATTTGAAAACGGACCATTTTCCACATTTCTGAAGCATGACGTAATGGGGGGGGGGTGTTATCTCTTTTGTCGAAAATCAGCCGTTTTTGCTCGAACATTAAATGCCTCCAAATGGTATTTATTTCACTTCCCGAGCCCCTGGAAGCATGAAAATCACTTTAAACATGCTAATTTTAGCTCTAACACTGATGATCCACCTACAAATGTGAACTGACGTTCAAAAATAAAACATTGGAAAACGGACCATTTTCCACATTTCTGAAGCATGACGTAATGGGGGGGTGTTATCTCTTTTGTCGAAAATCAGCCGTTTTTGCTCGAACATTAAATGCCTCCAAATGGTATTTAATTAACTTCCCGAGCCCCTGGAAGCATGAAAATCACTTTAAACATGCTAATTTTAGCTCTAACACTGATGATCCACCTACAAATGTGAACTGACGTTCAAAAAAAAAACATTTGAAAACGGACCATTTTCCACATTTCTGAAGCATGACGTAATGGGGGGGTGTTATCTCTTTTGTCGAAAATCAGCCGTTTTTGCTCGAACATTAAATGCCTCCAAATGGTATTTAATTAACTTCCCGGGGTGAAGAAACCCTTTTTGAGAACTCAGAGTGAGTAAATTGCCCATTTTCATGCACTTTTAACCATTCCATAAATCTTGTGTTTTGGGCCCCTGGAAGCATGAAAATCACTTTAAACATGCTAATTTTAGCTCTAACACTGATGATCCACCTACAAATGTGAACTGACGTTCAAAAATAAAACATTTGAAAACGGACCATTTTCCACATTTCTGAAGCATGACGTAATGGGGGGGTGTTATCTCTTTTGTCGAAAATCAGCCGTTTTTGCTCGAACATTAAATGCCTCCAAATGGTATTTAATTAACTTCCCGGGGTGAAGAAACCCTTTTTGAGAACTCAGAGTGAGTAAATTGGCCATTTTCATGCACTTTTAACCATTCCATAAATCTTGTGTTTTGGGCCCCTGGAAGCATGAAAATCACTTTAAACATGCTAATTTTAGCTCTAACACTGATGATCCACCTACAAATGTTAACTGACGTTCAAAAATAAAACATTTGAAAACGGACCATTTTCCACATTTCTGAAGCATGACGTAATGGGGAGGTGTTATCTCTTTTGTCGAAAATCAGCCGTTTTTGCTCGAACATTTAAATGCCTCCAAATGGTATTTAATTAACTTCCCGAGCCCCTGGAAGCATGAAAATCACTTTAAACATGCTAATTTTAGCTCTAACACTGATGATCCACCTACAAATGTGAACTGATGTTCAAAAATAAAACATTTGAAAACGGACCATTTTC
Organism: Lissotriton vulgaris; assembly: GCF_964263255.1. Lineage (NCBI taxonomy): Eukaryota > Metazoa > Chordata > Amphibia > Caudata > Salamandridae > Lissotriton > Lissotriton vulgaris. The sequence goes on along the minus strand of NW_028245241.1, from coordinate 82,002 downwards.
CACATTTCTGAAGCATGACGTAATGGGGGGGGTGTTATCTCTTTTGTCGAAAATCAGCCGTTTTTGCTCGAACATTAAATGCCTCCAAATGGTATTTAATTAACTTCCCGAGCCCCTGGAAGCATGAAAATCACTTTAAACATGCTAATTTTAGCTCTAACACTGATGATCCACCTACAAATGTGAACTGACGTTCAAAAATAAAACATTTGAAAACGGACCATTTTCCACATTTCTGAAGCATGACGTAATGGGGGGGTGTTATCTCTTTTGTCGAAAATCAGCCGTTTTTGCTCGAACATTAAATGCCTCCAAATGGTATTTAATTAACTTCCCGAGCCCCTGGAAGCATGAAAATCACTTTAAACATGCTAATTTTAGCTCTAACACTGATGATCCACCTACAAATGTGAACTGATGTTCAAAAATAAAACATTTGAAAACGGACCATTTTCCACATTTCTGAAGCATGACGTAATGGGGGGGTGTTATCTCTTTTGTCGAAAATCAGCCGTTTTTGCTCGAACATTAAATGCCTCCAAATGGTATTTATTTCACTTCCCGAGCCCCTGGAAGCATGAAAATCACTTTAAACATGCTAATTTTAGCTCTAACACTGATGATCCACCTACAAATGTGAACTGACGTTCAAAAATAAAACATTTGAAAACGGACCATTTTCCACATTTCTGAAGCATGACGTAATGGGGGGGGTGTTATCTCTTTTGTCGAAAATCAGCCGTTTTTGCTCGAACATTAAATGCCTCCAAATGGTATTTAATTAACTTCCCGAGCCCCTGGAAGCATGAAAATCACTTTAAACATGCTAATTTTAGCTCTAACACTGATGATCCACCTACAAATGTGAACTGACGTTCAAAAATAAAACATTTGAAAACGGACCATTTTCCACATTTCTGAAGCATGACGTAATGGGGGGGTGTTATCTCTTTTGTCGAAAATCAGCCGTTTTTGCTCGAACATTAAATGCCTCCAAATGGTATTTAATTAACTTCCCGAGCCCCTGGAAGCATGAAAATCACTTTAAACATGCTAATTTTAGCTCTAACACTGATGATCCACCTACAAATGTGAACTGACGTTCAAAAATAAAACATTTGAAAACGGACCATTTTCCACATTTCTGAAGCATGACGTAATGGGGGGGTGTTATCTCTTTTGTCGAAAATCAGCCGTTTTTGCTCGAATATTAAATGCCTCCAAATGGTATTTATTTCACTTCCCGAGCCCCTGGAAGCATGAAAATCACTTTAAACATGCTAATTTTAGCTCTAACACTGATGATCCACCTACAAATGTGAACTGATGTTCAAAAATAAAACATTTGAAAACGGACCATTTTCCACATTTCTGAAGCATGACGTAATGGGGGGGGGTGTTATCTCTTTTGTCGAAAATCAGCCGTTTTTGCTCGAACATTAAATGCCTCCAAATGGTATTTAATTAACTTCCCGAGCCCCTGGAAGCATGAAAATCACTTTAAACATGCTAATTTTAGCTCTAACACTGATGATCCACCTACAAATGTGAACTGATGTTCAAAAATAAAACATTTGAAAACGGACCATTTTCCACATTTCTGAAGCATGACGTAATGGGGGGGTGTTATCTCTTTTGTCGAAAATCAGCCGTTTTTGCTCGAACATTAAATGCCTCCAAATGGTATTTATTTCACTTCCCGAGCCCCTGGAAGCATGAAAATCACTTTAAACATGCTAATTTTAGCTCTAGCACTGATGATCCACCTACAAATGTGAACTGACGTTCAAAAATAAAACATTTGAAAACGGACCATTTTCCACATTTCTGAAGCATGACGTAATGGGGGGGGTGTTATCTCTTTTGTCGAAAATCAGCCGTTTTTGCTCGAACATTAAATGCCTCCAAATGGTATTTAATTAACTTCCCGAGCCCCTGGAAGCATGAAAATCACTTTAAACATGCTAATTTTAGCTCTAACACTGATGATCCACCTACAAATGTGAACTGACGTTCAAAAATAAAACATTTGAAAACGGACCATTTTCCACATTTCTGAAGCATGACGTAATGGGGGGGTGTTATCTCTTTTGTCGAAAATCAGCCGTTTTTGCTCGAACATTAAATGCCTCCAAATGGTATTTAATTAACTTCCCGAGCCCCTGGAAGCATGAAAATCACTTTAAACATGCTAATTTTAGCTCTAACACTGATGATCCACCTACAAATGTGAACTGACGTTCAAAAATAAAACATTTGAAAACGGACCATTTTCCACATTTCTGAAGCATGACGTAATGGGGGGGTGTTATCTCTTTTGTCGAAAATCAGCCGTTTTTGCTCGAATATTAAATGCCTCCAAATGGTATTTATTTCACTTCCCGAGCCCCTGGAAGCATGAAAATCACTTTAAACATGCTAATTTTAGCTCTAACACTGATGATCCACCTACAAATGTGAACTGACGTTCAAAAATAAAACATTTGAAAACGGACCATTTTCCATATTTCTGAAGCATGACGTAATGGGGGGGGTGTTATCTCTTTTGTCGAAAATCAGCAGTTTTTGCTCGAACATTAAATGCCTCCAAATGGTATTTAATTAACTTCCCGAGCCCCTGGAAGCATGAAAATCACTTTAAACATGCTAATTTTAGCTCTAACACTGATGATCCACCTACAAATGTGAACTGACGTTCAAAAATAAAACATTTGAAAACGGACCATTTTCCACATTTCTGAAGCATGACGTAATGGGGGGGTGTTATCTCTTTTGTCGAAAATCACCCGTTTTTGCTCGAACATTAAATGCCTCCAAATGGTATTTAATTAACTTCCCGGGGTGAAGAAACCCTTTTTGAGAACTCAGAGTGAGTAAATTGGCCATTTTCATGCACTTTTAACCATTCCATAAATCTTGTGTTTAGGGCCCCTGGAAGCATGAAAATCACTTTAAACATGCTAATTTTAGCTCTAACACTGATGATCCACCTACAAATGTGAACTGACGTTCAAAAATAAAACATTTAAAAACGGACCATTTTCCACATTTCTGAAGCATGATGTAATGGGGGGGTGTTATCTCTTTTGTCGAAAATCAGCCGTTTTTACTCGAACATTAAATGCCTCCAAATGGTATTTAATTAACTTCCCGAGCCCCTGGAAGCATGAAAATCACTTTAAACATGCTAATTTTAGCTCTAACACTGATGATCCACCTACAAATGTGAACTGACGTTCAAAAATAAAACATTTGAAAACGGACCATTTTCCACATTTCTGAAGCATGACGTAATGGGGGGGTGTTATCTCTTTTGTCGAAAATCAGCCGTTTTTGCTCGAACATTAAATGCCTCCAAATGGTATTTATTTCACTTCCCGGGGTGAAGAAACCCTTTTTGAGAACTCAGAGTGAGTAAATTGGCCATTTTTATGCACTTTTAACCATTCCATAAATCTTGTGTTTTGGGCCCCTGGAAGCATGAAAATCACTTTAAACATGCTAATTTTAGCTCTAACACTGATGATCCATCTACAAATGTGAACTGACGTTCAAAAATAAAACATTTGAAAACGGACCATTTTCCACATTTCTGAAGCAAGACGTAATGGGGGGGTGTTATCTCTTTTGTCGAAAATCAGCCGTTTTCGCTCGAACATTAAATGCCTCCAAATGGTATTTAATTAACTTCCCGGGGTGAAGAAACCCTTTTTGAGAACTCAGAGTGAGTAAATTGGCCATTTTCATGCACTTTTAACCATTCCATAAATCTTGTGTTTAGGGCCCCTGGAAGCATGAAAATCACTTTAAACATGCTAATTTTAGCTCTAACACTGATGATCCACCTACAAATGTGAACTGATGTTCAAAAATAAAACATTTGAAAACGGACCATTTTCCACATTTCTGAAGCATGACGTAATGGGGGGGTGTTATCTCTTTTGTCGAAAATCAGCCGTTTTTGCTCGAACATTAAATGCCTCCAAATGGTATTTAATTAACTTCCCGGGGTGAAGAAACCCTTTTTGAGAACTCAGAGTGAGTAAATTGGCCATTTTCATGCACTTTTAACCATTCCATAAATCTTGTGTTTAGGGCCCCTGGAAGCATGAAAATCAATTTAAACATGCTAATTTTAGCTCTAACACTGATAATCCACCTACAAATGTGAACTGACGTTCAAAAATAAAACATTTGAAAACGGACCATTTTCCACATTTCTGAAGCATGACGTAATGGGGGGGTGTTATCTCTTTTGTCGAAAATCAGCCGTTTTTGCTCGAACATTAAATGCCTCTAAATGGTATTTAATTAACTTCCCGAGCCCCTGGAAGCATGAAAATCACTTTAAACATGCTAATTTTAGCTCTAACACTGATGATCCACCTACAAATGTGAACTGACGTTCAAAAATAAAACATTTGAAAACGGACCATTTTCCACATTTCTGAAGCATGACGTAATGGGGGGGTGTTATCTCTTTTGTCGAAAATCAGCTGTCATTGCTTGAACATTAAATGCCTCCAAATGGTATTTAATTAACTTCCCGGGGTGAAGAAACCCTTTTTGAGAACTCAGAGTGAGTAAATTGGCAATTTTCATGCACTTTTAACCATTCCATAAATCTTGTGTTTAGGGCCCCTGGAAGCATGAAAATCACTTTAAACATGCTAATTTTAGCTCTAACACTGATGATCCACCTACAAATGTGAACTGACGTTCAAAAATAAAACATTTGAAAACGGACCATTTTCCACATTTCTGAAGCATGACGTACTGGGGGGGTTTTATCTCTTTTGTCGAAAATCAGCCGTTTTTGCTCGAACATTAAATGCCTCCAAATGGTATTTAATTAACTTCCCGAGCCCCTGGAAGCATGAAAATCACTTTAAACATGCTAATTTTAGCTCTAACACTGATGATCCACCTACAAATGTGAACTGACGTTCAAAAATAAAACATTTGAAAACGGACCATTTTCCACATTTCTGAAGCATGACGTAATGGGGGGGTGTTATCTCTTTTGTCGAAAATCAGCCGTTTTTGCTCGAACATTAAATGCCTCCAAATGGTATTTATTTCACTTCCCGAGCCCCTGGAAGCATGAAAATCACTTTAAACATGCTAATTTTAGCTCTAACACTGATGATCCACCTACAAATGTGAACTGACGTTCAAAAATAAAACATTTGAAAATGGACCATTTTCCACATTTCTGAAGCATGACGTAATGGGGGGGTGTTATCTCTTTTGTCGAAAATCAGCCGTTTTTGCTCGAACATTAAATGCCTCCAAATGGTATTTATTTCACTTCCCGAGCCCCTGGAAGCATGAAAATCACTTTAAACATGCTAATTTTAGCTCTAACACTGATGATCCACCTACAAATGTGAACTGACGTTCAAAAATAAAACATTTGAAAACGGACCATTTTCCACATTTCTGAAGCATGACGTAATGGGGGGGTGTTATCTCTTTTGTCAAAAATCAGCCGTTTTTGCTGGAACATTAAATGCCTCCAAATGGTATTTAATTAACTTCCCGGGGTGAAGAAACCCTTTTTGAGAATTCAGAGTGAGTAAATTGGCCATTTTCATGCACTTTTAACCATTCCATAAATCTTGTGTTTTGGGCCCCTGGAAGCATGAAAATCACTTTAAACATGCTAATTTTAGCTCTAACACTGATGATCCACCTACAAATGTGAACTGACGTTCAAAAATAAAACATTTGAAAACGGACCATTTTCCACATTTCTGAAGCATGACGTAATGGGGGGGTGTTATCTCTTTTGTCGAAAATCAGCCGTTTTTGCTCGAACATTAAATGCCTCCAAATGGTATTTAATTAACTTCCCGAGCCCCTGGAAGCATGAAAATCACTTTAAACATGCTAATTTTAGCTCTAACACTGATGATCCACCTACAAATGTGAACTGACGTTCAAAAATAAAACATTTGAAAACGGACCATTTTCCACATTTCTGAAGCATGACGTAATGGGAGGGTGTTATCTCTTTTGTCGAAAATCAGCCGTTTTTGCTCGAACATTAAATGCCTCCAAATGGTATTTAATTAACTTCCCGAGCCCCTGGAAAATGAAAATCACTTTAAACATGCTAATTTTAGCTCTAACACTGATGATCCACCTACAAATGTGAACTGACGTTCAAAAATAAAACATTTGAAAACGGACCATTTTCCACATTTCTGAAGCATGACGTAATGGGGGGGTGTTATCTCTTTTGTCGAAAATCAGCCGTTTTTGCTCGAACATTAAATGCCTCCAAATGGTATTTATTTCACTTCCCGAGCCCCTGGAAGCATGAAAATCACTTTAAACATGCTAATTTTAGCTCTAACACTGATGATCCACCTACAAATGTGAACTGACGTTCAAAAATAAAACATTTGAAAACGGACCATTTTCCACATTTCTGAAGCATGACGTAATGGGGGGGTGTTATCTCTTTTGTCGAAAATCAGCCGTTTTTGCTCGAACATTAAATGCCTCCAAATGGTATTTAATTAACTTCCCGGGGTGAAGAAACCCTTTTTGAGAACTCAGAGTGAGTAAATTGGCCATTTTCATGCACTTTTAACCATTCCATAAATCTTGTGTTTTGGGCCCCTGGAAGCATGAAAATCACTTTAAACATGCTAATTTTAGCTCTAACACTGATGATCCACCTACAAATGTGAACTGACGTTCAAAAATAAAACATTTGAAAACGGACCATTTTCCACATTTCTGAAGCATGACGTAATGGGGGGGGTGTTATCTCTTTTGTCGAAAATCAGCCGTTTTTGCTCGAACATTAAATGCCTCCAAATGGTATTTATTTCACTTCCCGAGCCCCTGGAAGCATGAAAATCACTTTAAACATGCTAATTTTAGCTCTAACACTGATGATCCACCTACAAATGTGAACTGTCGTTCAAAAATAAAACATTTGAAAACGGACCATTTTCCACATTTCTGAAGCATGACGTAATGGGGGGGTGTTATCTCTTTTGTCGAAAATCAGCCGTTTTTGCTCGAACATTAAATGCCTCCAAATGGTATTTAATTAACTTCCCGAGCCCCTGGAAGCATGAAAATCACTTTAAACATGCTAATTTTAGCTCTAACACTGATGATCCACCTACAAATGTGAACTGACGTTCAAAAATAAAACATTTGAAAATGGACCATTTTCCACATTTCTGAAGCATGACGTAATGGGGGGGTGTTATCTCTTTTGTCGAAAATCAGCCGTTTTTGCTCGAACATTAAATGCCTCCAAATGGTATTTATTTCACTTCCCGAGCCCCTGGAAGCATGAAAATCACTTTAAACATGCTAATTTTAGCTCTAACACTGATGATCCACCTACAAATGTGAACTGACGTTCAAAAATAAAACATTTGAAAACGGACCATTTTCCACATTTCTGAAGCATGACGTAATGGGGGGGTGTTATCTCTTTTGTCGAAAATCAGCCGTTTTTGCTCGAACATTAAATGCCTCCAAATGGTATTTATTTCACTTCCCGAGCCCCTGGAAGCATGAAAATCACTTTAAACATGCTAATTTTAGCTCTAACACTGATGATCCACCTACAAATGTGAACTGACGTTCAAAAATAAAACATTTGAAAACGGACCATTTTCCACATTTCTGAAGCATGACGTAATGGGGGGGTGTTATCTCTTTTGTCGAAAATCAGCCGTTTTTGCTCGAACATTAAATGCCTCCAAATGGTATTTAATTAACTTCCCAGGGTGAAGAAACCCTTTTTGAGAACTCAGAGTGAGTAAATTGGCCATTTTCATGCACTTTTAACCATTCCATAAATCCTGTGTTTTGGGCCCCTGGAAGCATGAAAATCACTTTAAACATGCTAATTTTAGCTCTAACACTGATGATCCACCTACAAATGTTAACTGACGTTCAAAAATAAAACATTTGAAAACTGACCATTTTCCACATTTCTGAAGCATGACGTAATGGGGAGGTGTTATCTCTTTTGTCGAAAATCAGCCGTTTTTGCTCGAACATTAAATGCCTCCAAATGGTATTTAATTAACTTCCCGAGCCCCTGGAAGCATGAAAATCACTTTAAACATGCTAATTTTAGCTCTAACACTGATGATCCACCTACAAATGTGAACTGATGTTCAAAAATAAAACATTTGAAAACGGACCATTTTCCACATTTCTGAAGCATGACGTAATGGGGGGGTGTTATCTCTTTTGTCGAAAATCAGCCGTTTTTGCTCGAACATTAAATGCCTCCAAATGGTATTTAATTAACTTCCCGAGCCCCTGGAAGCATGAATATCACTTTAAACATGCTAATTTTAGCTCTAACACTGATGATCCACCTACAAATGTGAACTGACGTTCAAAAATAAAACATTTGAAAACGGACCATTTTCCACATTTCTGAAGCATGACGTAATGGGGGGGTGTTATCTCTTTTGTCGAAAATCAGCCGTTTTTGCTCGAACATTAAATGTCTCCAAATGGTATTTAATTAACTTCCCGAGCCCCTGGAAGCATGAAAATCACTTTAAACATGCTAATTTTAGCTCTAACACTGATGATCCACCTACAAATGTGAACTGACGTTCAAAAATAAAACATTTGAAAACGGACCATTTTCCACATTTCTGAAGCATGACGTAATGGGGGGGGTGTTATCTCTTTTGTCGAAAATCAGCCGTTTTTGCTCGAACATTAAATGCCTCCAAATAGTATTTATTTCACTTCCCGAGCCCCTGGAAGCATGAAAATCACTTTAAACATGCTAATTTTAGCTCTAACACTGATGATCCACCTACAAATGTGAACTGACGTTCAAAAATAAAACATTTGAAAACGGACCATTTTCCACATTTCTGAAGCATGACATAATGGGGGGGTGTTATCTCTTTTGTCGAAAATCAGCCGTTTTTGCTCGAACATTAAATGCCTCCAAATGGTATTTAATTAACTTCCCGAGCCCCTGGAAGCATGAAAATCACTTTAAACATGCTAATTTTAGCTCTAACACTGATGATCCACCTACAAATGTGAACTGACGTTCAAAAATAAAACATTTGAAAACGGACCATTTTCCACATTTCTGAAGCATGACGTAATGGGGGGGTGTTATCTCGTTTGTCGAAAATCAGCCGTTTTTGCTCGAACATTAAATGCCTCCAAATGGTATTTAATTAACTTCCCGAGCCCCTGGAAGCATGAAAATCACTGTAAACATGCTAATTTTAGCTCTAACACTGATGATCCACCTACAAATGTGAACTGACGTTCAAAAATAAAACATTTGAAAACGGACCATTTTCCACATTTCGGAAGCATGACGTAATGGGGGGGTGTTATCTCTTTTGTCGAAAATCTGCCGTTTTTGCTCGAACATTAAATGCCTCCAAATGGTATTTAATTAACTTCCCGGGGTGAAGAAACCCTTTTTGAGAACTCAGAGTGAGTAAATTGGCCATTTTCATGCACTTTTAACCATTCCATAAATCTTGTGTTTAGGGCCCCTGGAAGCATGAAAATCACTTTAAACATGCTAATTTTAGCTCTAACACTGATGATCCACCTACAAATGTGAACTGACGTTCAAAAATAAAACATTTGAAAACGGACCATTTTCCACATTTCTGAAGCATGATGTAATGGGGGGGGTGTTATCTCTTTTGTCGAAAATCAGCCGTTTTTGCTCGAACATTAAATGCCTCCAAATGGTATTTAATTAACTTCCCGAGCCCCTGGAAGCATGAAAATCACTTTAAACATGCTAATTTTAGCTCTAACACTGATGATCCACCTACAAATGTGAACTGACGTTCAAAAATAAAACATTTGAAAACGGACCATTTTCCACATTTCTGAAGCATGACGTAATGGGGGGGTGTTATCTCTTTTGTCGAAAATCAGCCGTTTTTGCTCAAACATTAAATGCCTCCAAATGGTATTTATTTCACTTCCCGGGGTGAAGAAACCCTTTTTGAGAACTCAGAGTGAGTAAATTGGCCATTTTTATGCACTTTTAACCATTCCATAAATCTTGTGTTTTGGGCCCCTGGAAGCATGAAAATCACTTTAAACATGCTAATTTTAGCTCTAACACTGATGATCCATCTACAAATGTGAACTGACGTTCAAAAATAAAACATTTGAAAACGGACCATTTTCCACATTTCTGAAGCAAGACGTAATGGGGGGGTGTTATCTCTTTTGTCGAAAATCAGCCGTTTTTGCTCGAACATTAAATGCCTCCAAATGGTATTTAATTAACTTCCCGGGGTGAAGAAACCCTTTTTGAGAACTCAGAGTGAGTAAATTGGCCATTTTCATGCACTTTTAACCATTCCATAAATCTTGTGTTTAGGGCCCCTGGAAGCATGAAAATCACTTTAAACATGCTAATTTTAGCTCTAACACTGATGATCCACCTACAAATGTGAACTGACGTTCAAAAATAAAACATTTGAAAACGGACCATTTTCCACATTTCTGAAGCATGTCGTAATGGGGGGTGTTATCTCTTTTGTCGAAAATCAGCCGTTTTTGCTCGAACATTAAATGCCTCCAAATGGTATTTAATTAACTTCCTGAGCCCCTGAAGCATGAAAATCACTTTAAACATGCTAATTTTAGCTCTAACACTGATGATCCACCTACAAATGTGAACTGACGTTCAAAAATAAAACATTTGAAAACGGACCATTTTCCACATTTCTGAAGCATGACGTAAGGGGGGGTGTTATCTCTTTTGTCGAAAATCAGCCGTTTTTGCTCAAACATTAAATGCCTCCAAATGGTATTTAATTAACTTCCCGGGGTGAAGAAACCCTTTTTGAGAACTCAGAGTGAGTAAATTCGCCATTTTCATGCACTTTTAACCAGTCCATAAATCTTGTGTTTAGGGCTCCTGGAAGCATGAAAATCACTTTAAACATGCTAATTTTAGCTCTAACACTGATGATCCACCTACAAATGTGAACTGACGTTCAAAAATAAAACATTTGAAAACTGACCATTTTCCACATTTCTGAAGCATGACGTAATGGGGGGGTGTTATCTCTTTTGTCGAAAATCAGCCGTTTTTGCTCGAACATTAAATGCCTCCAAATGGTATTTAATTAACTTCCCGGGGTGAAGAAACCCTTTTTGAGAACTCAGAGTGAGTAAATTGGCTATTTTAATGCACTTTTAACCATTCCATAAATCTTGTGTTTAGGGCCCCTGAAAGCATGAAAATCACTTTAAACATGCTAATTTTAGCTCTAACACTGATGATCCACCTACAAATGTGAACTGACGCTCAAAAATAAAACATTTGAAAACGGACCATTTTCCACATTTCTGAAGCATGACGTAATGGGGGGGTGTTATCTCTTTTGTCGAAAATCAGACGTTTTTGCTCGAACATTAAATGCCTCCAAATGGTATTTAATTAACTTCCCGGGGTGAAGAAACCCTTTTTGAGAACTCAGAGTGAGTAAATTGGCCATTTTCATGCACTTTTAACCATTCCATAAATCTTGTGTTTAGGGCCCCTGGAAGAATGAAAATCACTTTAAACATGCTAATTTTAGCTCTAACACTGATAATCCACCTACAAATGTGAACTGACGTTCAAAAATAAAACATTTGAAAACGGACCATTTTCCACATTTCTGAAGCATGACGTAATGGGGGGTGTTATCTCTTTTGACGAAAATCAGCCGTTTTTGCTCGAACATTAAATGCCTCTAAATGGTATTTAATTAACTTCCCGAGCCCCTGGAAGCATGAAAATCACTTTAAACATGCTAATTTTAGCTCTAACACTGATGATCCACCTACAAATGTGAACTGACGTTCAAAAATAAAACATTTGAAAACGGACCATTTTCCACATTTCTGAAGCATGACGTAATGGGGGGGGTGTTATCTCTTTTGTCGAAAATCAGCTGTCATTGCTTGAACATTAAATGCCTCCAAATGGTATTTAATTAACTTCCCGGGGTGAAGAAACCCTTTTTGAGAACTCAGAGTGAGTAAATTGGCAATTTTCATGCACTTTTAACCATTCCATACATCTTGTGTTTAGGGCCCCTGGAAGCATGAAAATCACTTTAAACATGCTAATTTTAGCTCTAACACTGATGATCCACCTACAAATGTGAACTGACGTTCAAAAATAAAACATTTGAAAACGGACCATTTTCCACATTTCTGAAGCATGACGTAATGGGGGGGTGTTATCTCTTTTGTCGAAAATCAGCCGTTTTTGCTCGAACATTAAATGCCTCCAAATGGTATTTAAATAACTTCCCGAGCCCCTGGAAGCATGAAAATCACTTTAAACATGCTAATTTTAGCTCTAACACTGATGATCCACCTACAAATGTGAACTGACGTTCAAAAATAAAACATTTGAAAACGGACCATTTTCCACATTTCTGAAGCATGACGTAATGGGGGGGGTGTTATCTCTTTTGTCGAAAATCAGCCGTTTTTGCTCGAACATTAAATGCCTCCAAATGGTATTTATTTCACTTCCCGAGCCCCTGGAAGCATGAAAATCACTTTAAACATGCTAATTTTAGCTCTAACACTGATGATCCACCTACAAATGTGAACTGACGTTCAAAAATAAAACATTTGAAAACGGACCATTTTCCACATTTCTGAAGCATGACGTAATGGGGGGGGGTGTTATCTCTTTTGTCGAAAATCAGCCGTTTTTGCTCGAACATTAAATGCCACCAAATGGTATTTATTTCACTTCCCGAGCCCCTGGAAGCATGAAAATCACTTTAAACATGCTAATTTTAGCTCTAACACTGATGATCCACCTACAAATGTGAACTGACGTTCAAAAATAAAACATTTGAAAACGAACCATTTTCCACATTTCTGAAGCATGACGTAATGGGGGGGTGTTATCTCTTTTGTCGAAAATCAGCCGTTTTTGCTCGAACATTAAATGCCTCCAAATGGTATTTATTTCACTTCCCGGGGTGAAGAAACCCTTTTTGAGAACTCAGAGTGAGTAAATTTGCCATTTTCATGCACTTTTAACCATTCCATAAATCTTGTGTTTTGGGCCCCTGGAAGCATGAAAATCACTTTAAACATGCTAATTTTAGCTCTAACACTGATGATCCACCTACAAATGTGAACTGACGTTCAAAAATAAAACATTTGAAAACGGACCATTTTCCACATTTCTGAAGCATGACGTAATGGGGGGTGTTATCTCTTTTGTCGAAAATCAGCTGTTTTTGCTCGAACATTAAATGCCTCCAAATGGTATTTAATTAACTTCCTGAGCCCCTGAAGCATGAAAATCACTTTAAACATGCTAATTTTAGCTCTAACACTGATGATCCACCTACAAATGTGAACTGACGTTCAAAAATAAAACATTTGAAAACGGACCATTTTCCACATTTCTGAAGCATGACGTAATGGGGGGGGTGTTATCTCTTTTGTCGAAAATCAGCCGTTTTTGCTCAAACATTAAATGCCTCCAAATGGTATTTTATTAACTTCCCGGGGTGAAGAAACCCTTTTTGAGAACTCAGAGTGAGTAAATTCGCCATTTTCATGCACTTTTAACCAGTCCATAAATCTTGTGTTTAGGGCTCCTGGAAGCATGAAAATCACTTTAAACATGCTAATTTTAGCTCTAACACTGATGATCCACCTACAAATGTGAACTGACGTTCAAAAATAAAACATTTGAAAACGGACCATTTTCCACATTTCTGAAGCATGACGTAATGGGGGGGGGTTATCTCTTTTGTCGAAAATCAGCCGTTTTTGCTCGAACATTAAATGCCTCCAAATGGTATTTAATTAACTTCCCGGGGTGAAGAAACCCTTTTTGAGAACTCAGAGTGAGTAAATTGGCTATTTTAATGCACTTTTAACCATTCCATAAATCTTGTGATTAGGGCCCCTGAAAGCATGAAAATCACTTTAAACATGCTAATTTTAGCTCTAACACTGATGATCCACCTACAAATGTGAACTGACGCTCAAAAATAAAACATTTGAAAACGGACCATTTTCCACATTTCTGAAGCATGACGTAATGGGGGGGTGTTATCTCTTTTGTCGAAAATCAGACGTTTTTGCTCGAACATTAAATGCCTCCAAATGGTATTTAATTAACTTCCCGGGGTGAAGAAACCCTTTTTGAGAACTCAGAGTGAGTAAATTGGCCATTTTCATGCACTTTTAACCATTCCATAAATCTTGTGTTTAGGGCCCCTGGAAGAATGAAAATCACTTTAAACATGCTAATTTTAGCTCTAACACTGATAATCCACCTACAAATGTGAACTGACGTTCAAAAATAAAACATTTGAAAACGGACCATTTTCCACATTTCTGAAGCATGACGTAATGGGGGGGTGTTATCTCTTTTGTCGAAAATCAGCCGTTTTTGCTCGAACATTAAATGCCTCTAAATGGTATTTAATTAACTTCCCGAGCCCCTGGAAGCATGAAAATCACTTTAAACATGCTAATTTTAGCTCTAACACTGATGATCCACCTACAAATGTGAACTGACGTTCAAAAATAAAACATTTGAAAACGGACCATTTTCCACATTTCTGAAGCATGACGTAATGGGGGGGGTGTTATCTCTTTTGTCGAAAATCAGCTGTCATTGCTTGAACATTAAATGCCTCCAAATGGTATTTAATTAACTTCCCGGGGTGAAGAAACCCTTTTTGAGAACTCAGAGTGAGTAAATTGGCAATTTTCATGCACTTTTAACCATTCCATACATCTTGTGTTTAGGGCCCCTGGAAGCATGAAAATCACTTTAAACATGCTAATTTTAGCTCTAACACTGATGATCCACCTACAAATGTGAACTGACGTTCAAAAATAAAACATTTGAAAACGGACCATTTTCCACATTTCTGAAGCATGACGTAATGGGGGGGTGTTATCTCTTTTGTCGAAAATCAGCCGTTTTTGCTCGAACATTAAATGCCTCCAAATGGTATTTAAATAACTTCCCGAGCCCCTGGAAGCATGAAAATCACTTTAAACATGCTAATTTTAGCTCTAACACTGATGATCCACCTACAAATGTGAACTGACGTTCAAAAATAAAACATTTGAAAACGGACCATTTTCCACATTTCTGAAGCATGACGTAATGGGGGGGTGTTATCTCTTTTGTCGAAAATCAGCCGTTTTTGCTCGAACATTAAATGCCTCCAAATGGTATTTATTTCACTTCCCGAGCCCCTGGAAGCATGAAAATCACTTTAAACATGCTAATTTTAGCTCTAACACTGATTATCCACCTACAAATGTGAACTGACGTTCAAAAATAAAACATTTGAAAACGGACCATTTTCCACATTTCTGAAGCATGACGTAATGGGGGGGTGTTATCTCTTTTGTCGAAAATCAGCCGTTTTTGCTCGAACATTAAATGCCTCCAAATGGTATTTAATTAACTTCCCGGGGTGAAGAAACCCTTTTTGAGAACTCAGAGTGAGTAAATTGGCCATTTTCATGCACTTTTAACCATTCCATAAATCTTATGTTTTGGGCCCCTGGAAGCATGAAAATCACTTTAAACATGCTAATTTTAGCTCTAACACTGATGATCCACCTACAAATGTGAACTGACGTTCAAAAATAAAACATTTGAAAACGGACCATTTTCCACATTTCTGAAGCATGACGTAATGGGGGGGTGTTATCTCTTTTGTCGAAAATCAGCCGTTTTTGCTCGAACATTAAATGCCTCCAAATTGTATTTATTTCACTTCCCGAGCCCCTGGAAGCATGAAAATCACTTTAAACATGCTAATTTTAGCTCTAACACTGATGATCCACCTACATATGTGAACTGACGTTCAAAAATAAAACATTTGAAAACGGACCATTTTCCACATTTCTGAAGCATGACGTAATGGGGGGGGTGTTATCTCTTTTGTCGAAAATCAGCCGTTTTTGCTCAAACATTAAATGCCTCCAAATGGTATTTAATTAACTTCCCGGGGTGAAGAAACCCTTTTTGAGAACTCAGAGTGAGTAAATTCGCCATTTTCATGCACTTTTAACCAGTCCATAAATCTTGTGTTTAGGGCTCCTGGAAGCATGAAAATCACTTTAAACATGCTAATTTTAGCTCTAACACTGATGATCCACCTACAAATGTGAACTGACGTTCAAAAATAAAACATTTGAAAACGGACCATTTTCCACATTTCTGAAGCATGACGTAATGGGGGGGGTTATCTCTTTTGTCGAAAATCAGCCGTTTTTGCTCGAACATTAAATGCCTCCAAATGGTATTTAATTAACTTCCCGGGGTGAAGAAACCCTTTTTGAGAACTCAGAGTGAGTAAATTGGCTATTTTAATGCACTTTTAACCATTCCATAAATCTTGTGTTTAGGGCCCCTGAAAGCATGAAAATCACTTTAAACATGCTAATTTTAGCTCTAACACTGATGATCCACCTACAAATGTGAACTGACGCTCAAAAATAAAACATTTGAAAACGGACCATTTTCCACATTTCTGAAGCATGACGTAATGGGGGGGTGTTATCTCTTTTGTCGAAAATCAGACGTTTTTGCTCGAACATTAAATGCCTCCAAATGGTATTTAATTAACTTCCCGGGGTGAAGAAACCCTTTTTGAGAACTCAGAGTGAGTAAATTGGCCATTTTCATGCACTTTTAACCATTCCATAAATCTTGTGTTTAGGGCCCCTGGAAGAATGAAAATCACTTTAAACATGCTAATTTTAGCTCTAACACTGATAATCCACCTACAAATGTGAACTGACGTTCAAAAATAAAACATTTGAAAACGGACCATTTTCCACATTTCTGAAGCATGACGTAATGGGGGGGTGTTATCTCTTTTGTCGAAAATCAGCCGTTTTTGCTCGAACATTAAATGCCTCTAAATGGTATTTAATTAACTTCCCGAGCCCCTGGAAGCATGAAAATCACTTTAAACATGCTAATTTTAGCTCTAACACTGATGATCCACCTACAAATGTGAACTGACGTTCAAAAATAAAACATTTGAAAACGGACCATTTTCCACATTTCTGAAGCATGACGTAATGGGGGGGGTGTTATCTCTTTTGTCGAAAATCAGCTGTCATTGCTTGAACATTAAATGCCTCCAAATGGTATTTAATTAACTTCCCGGGGTGAAGAAACCCTTTTTGAGAACTCAGAGTGAGTAAATTGGCAATTTTCATGCACTTTTAACCATTCCATACATCTTGTGTTTAGGGCCCCTGGAAGCATGAAAATCACTTTAAACATGCTAATTTTAGCTCTAACACTGATGATCCACCTACAAATGTGAACTGACGTTCAAAAATAAAACATTTGAAAACGGACCATTTTCCACATTTCTGAAGCATGACGTAATGGGGGGGTGTTATCTCTTTTGTCGAAAATCAGCCGTTTTTGCTCGAACATTAAATGCCTCCAAATGGTATTTAAATAACTTCCCGAGCCCCTGGAAGCATGAAAATCACTTTAAACATGCTAATTTTAGCTCTAACACTGATGATCCACCTACAAATGTGAACTGACGTTCAAAAATAAAACATTTGAAAACGGACCATTTTCCACATTTCTGAAGCATGACGTAATGGGGGGGTGTTATCTCTTTTGTCGAAAATCAGCCGTTTTTGCTCGAACATTAAATGCCTCCAAATGGTATTTATTTCACTTCCCGGGGTGAAGAAACCCTTTTTGAGAACTCAGAGTGAGTAAATTGGCCATTTTTATGCACTTTTAACCATTCCATAAATCTTGTGTTTTGGGCCCCTGGAAGCATGAAAATCACTTTAAACATGCTAATTTTAGCTCTAACACTGATGATCCATCTACAAATGTGAACTGACGTTCAAAAATAAAACATTTGAAAACGGACCATTTTCCACATTTCTGAAGCAAGACGTAATGGGGGGGTGTTATCTCTTTTGTCGAAAATCAGCCGTTTTTGCTCGAACATTAAATGCCTCCAAATGGTATTTAATTAACTTCCCGGGGTGAAGAAACCCTTTTTGAGAACTCAGAGTGAGTAAATTGGCCATTTTCATGCACTTTTAACCATTCCATAAATCTTGTGTTTAGGGCCCCTGGAAGCATGAAAATCACTTTAAACATGCTAATTTTAGCTCTAACACTGATGATCCACCTACAAATGTGAACTGACGTTCAAAAATAAAACATTTGAAAACGGACCATTTTCCACATTTCTGAAGCATGTCGTAATGGGGGGTGTTATCTCTTTTGTCGAAAATCAGCCGTTTTTGCTCGAACATTAAATGCCTCCAAATGGTATTTAATTAACTTCCTGAGCCCCTGAAGCATGAAAATCACTTTAAACATGCTAATTTTAGCTCTAACACTGATGATCCACCTACAAATGTGAACTGACGTTCAAAAATAAAACATTTGAAAACGGACCATTTTCCACATTTCTGAAGCATGACGTAAGGGGGGGTGTTATCTCTTTTGTCGAAAATCAGCCGTTTTTGCTCAAACATTAAATGCCTCCAAATGGTATTTAATTAACTTCCCGGGGTGAAGAAACCCTTTTTGAGAACTCAGAGTGAGTAAATTCGCCATTTTCATGCACTTTTAACCAGTCCATAAATCTTGTGTTTAGGGCTCCTGGAAGCATGAAAATCACTTTAAACATGCTAATTTTAGCTCTAACACTGATGATCCACCTACAAATGTGAACTGACGTTCAAAAATAAAACATTTGAAAACTGACCATTTTCCACATTTCTGAAGCATGACGTAATGGGGGGGTGTTATCTCTTTTGTCGAAAATCAGCCGTTTTTGCTCGAACATTAAATGCCTCCAAATGGTATTTAATTAACTTCCCGGGGTGAAGAAACCCTTTTTGAGAACTCAGAGTGAGTAAATTGGCTATTTTAATGCACTTTTAACCATTCCATAAATCTTGTGTTTAGGGCCCCTGAAAGCATGAAAATCACTTTAAACATGCTAATTTTAGCTCTAACACTGATGATCCACCTACAAATGTGAACTGACGCTCAAAAATAAAACATTTGAAAACGGACCATTTTCCACATTTCTGAAGCATGACGTAATGGGGGGGTGTTATCTCTTTTGTCGAAAATCAGACGTTTTTGCTCGAACATTAAATGCCTCCAAATGGTATTTAATTAACTTCCCGGGGTGAAGAAACCCTTTTTGAGAACTCAGAGTGAGTAAATTGGCCATTTTCATGCACTTTTAACCATTCCATAAATCTTGTGTTTAGGGCCCCTGGAAGAATGAAAATCACTTTAAACATGCTAATTTTAGCTCTAACACTGATAATCCACCTACAAATGTGAACTGACGTTCAAAAATAAAACATTTGAAAACGGACCATTTTCCACATTTCTGAAGCATGACGTAATGGGGGGGTGTTATCTCTTTTGTCGAAAATCAGCCGTTTTTGCTCGAACATTAAATGCCTCTAAATGGTATTTAATTAACTTCCCGAGCCCCTGGAAGCATGAAAATCACTTTAAACATGCTAATTTTAGCTCTAACACTGATGATCCACCTACAAATGTGAACTGACGTTCAAAAATAAAACATTTGAAAACGGACCATTTTCCACATTTCTGAAGCATGACGTAATGGGGGGGGTGTTATCTCTTTTGTCGAAAATCAGCTGTCATTGCTTGAACATTAAATGCCTCCAAATGGTATTTAATTAACTTCCCGGGTGAAGAAACCCTTTTTGAGAACTCAGAGTGAGTAAATTGGCAATTTTCATGCACTTTTAACCATTCCATACATCTTGTGTTTAGGGCCCCTGGAAGCATGAAAATCACTTTAAACATGCTAATTTTAGCTCTAACACTGATGATCCACCTACAAATGTGAACTGACGTTCAAAAATAAAACATTTGAAAACGGACCATTTTCCACATTTCTGAAGCATGACGTAATGGGGGGGTGTTATCTCTTTTGTCGAAAATCAGCCGTTTTTGCTCGAACATTAAATGCCTCCAAATGGTATTTAAATAACTTCCCGAGCCCCTGGAAGCATGAAAATCACTTTAAACATGCTAATTTTAGCTCTAACACTGATGATCCACCTACAAATGTGAACTGACGTTCAAAAATAAAACATTTGAAAACGGACCATTTTCCACATTTCTGAAGCATGACGTAATGGGGGGGTGTTATCTCTTTTGTCGAAAATCAGCCGTTTTTGCTCGAACATTAAATGCCTCCAAATGGTATTTATTTCACTTCCCGAGCCCCTGGAAGCATGAAAATCACTTTAAACATGCTAATTTTAGCTCTAACACTGATGATCCACCTACAAATGTGAACTGACGTTCAAAAATAAAACATTTGAAAACGGACCATTTTCCACATTTCTGAAGCATGACGTAATGGGGGGGGTGTTATCTCTTTTGTCGAAAATCAGCCGTTTTTGCTCAAACATTAAATGCCTCCAAATGGTATTTTATTAACTTCCCGGGGTGAAGAAACCCTTTTTGAGAACTCAGAGTGAGTAAATTCGCCATTTTCATGCACTTTTAACCAGTCCATAAATCTTGTGTTTAGGGCTCCTGGAAGCATGAAAATCACTTTAAACATGCTAATTTTAGCTCTAACACTGATGATCCACCTACAAATGTGAACTGACGTTCAAAAATAAAACATTTGAAAACGGACCATTTTCCACATTTCTGAAGCATGACGTAATGGGGGGGGGTTATCTCTTTTGTCGAAAATCAGCCGTTTTTGCTCGAACATTAAATGCCTCCAAATGGTATTTAATTAACTTCCCGGGGTGAAGAAACCCTTTTTGAGAACTCAGAGTGAGTAAATTGGCTATTTTAATGCACTTTTAACCATTCCATAAATCTTGTGATTAGGGCCCCTGAAAGCATGAAAATCACTTTAAACATGCTAATTTTAGCTCTAACACTGATGATCCACCTACAAATGTGAACTGACGCTCAAAAATAAAACATTTGAAAACGGACCATTTTCCACATTTCTGAAGCATGACGTAATGGGGGGGTGTTATCTCTTTTGTCGAAAATCAGACGTTTTTGCTCGAACATTAAATGCCTCCAAATGGTATTTAATTAACTTCCCGGGGTGAAGAAACCCTTTTTGAGAACTCAGAGTGAGTAAATTGGCCATTTTCATGCACTTTTAACCATTCCATAAATCTTGTGTTTAGGGCCCCTGGAAGAATGAAAATCACTTTAAACATGCTAATTTTAGCTCTAACACTGATAATCCACCTACAAATGTGAACTGACGTTCAAAAATAAAACATTTGAAAACGGACCATTTTCCACATTTCTGAAGCATGACGTAATGGGGGGGTGTTATCTCTTTTGTCGAAAATCAGCCGTTTTTGCTCGAACATTAAATGCCTCTAAATGGTATTTAATTAACTTCCCGAGCCCCTGGAAGCATGAAAATCACTTTAAACATGCTAATTTTAGCTCTAACACTGATGATCCACCTACAAATGTGAACTGACGTTCAAAAATAAAACATTTGAAAACGGACCATTTTCCACATTTCTGAAGCATGACGTAATGGGGGGGGTGTTATCTCTTTTGTCGAAAATCAGCTGTCATTGCTTGAACATTAAATGCCTCCAAATGGTATTTAATTAACTTCCCGGGGTGAAGAAACCCTTTTTGAGAACTCAGAGTGAGTAAATTGGCAATTTTCATGCACTTTTAACCATTCCATACATCTTGTGTTTAGGGCCCCTGGAAGCATGAAAATCACTTTAAACATGCTAATTTTAGCTCTAACACTGATGATCCACCTACAAATGTGAACTGACGTTCAAAAATAAAACATTTGAAAACGGACCATTTTCCACATTTCTGAAGCATGACGTAATGGGGGGGTGTTATCTCTTTTGTCGAAAATCAGCCGTTTTTGCTCGAACATTAAATGCCTCCAAATGGTATTTAAATAACTTCCCGAGCCCCTGGAAGCATGAAAATCACTTTAAACATGCTAATTTTAGCTCTAACACTGATGATCCACCTACAAATGTGAACTGACGTTCAAAAATAAAACATTTGAAAACGGACCATTTTCCACATTTCTGAAGCATGACGTAATGGGGGGGTGTTATCTCTTTTGTCGAAAATCAGCCGTTTTTGCTCGAACATTAAATGCCTCCAAATGGTATTTATTTCACTTCCCGAGCCCCTGGAAGCATGAAAATCACTTTAAACATGCTAATTTTAGCTCTAACACTGATTATCCACCTACAAATGTGAACTGACGTTCAAAAATAAAACATTTGAAAACGGACCATTTTCCACATTTCTGAAGCATGACGTAATGGGGGGGTGTTATCTCTTTTGTCGAAAATCAGCCGTTTTTGCTCGAACATTAAATGCCTCCAAATGGTATTTAATTAACTTCCCGGGGTGAAGAAACCCTTTTTGAGAACTCAGAGTGAGTAAATTGGCCATTTTCATGCACTTTTAACCATTCCATAAATCTTATGTTTTGGGCCCCTGGAAGCATGAAAATCACTTTAAACATGCTAATTTTAGCTCTAACACTGATGATCCACCTACAAATGTGAACTGACGTTCAAAAATAAAACATTTGAAAACGGACCATTTTCCACATTTCTGAAGCATGACGTAATGGGGGGGTGTTATCTCTTTTGTCGAAAATCAGCCGTTTTTGCTCGAACATTAAATGCCTCCAAATTGTATTTATTTCACTTCCCGAGCCCCTGGAAGCATGAAAATCACTTTAAACATGCTAATTTTAGCTCTAACACTGATGATCCACCTACAAATGTGAACTGACGTTCAAAAATAAAACATTTGAAAACGGACCATTTTCCACATTTCTGAAGCATGACGTAATGGGGGGGGTGTTATCTCTTTTGTCGAAAATCAGCCGTTTTTGCTCAAACATTAAATGCCTCCAAATGGTATTTAATTAACTTCCCGGGGTGAAGAAACCCTTTTTGAGAACTCAGAGTGAGTAAATTCGCCATTTTCATGCACTTTTAACCAGTCCATAAATCTTGTGTTTAGGGCTCCTGGAAGCATGAAAATCACTTTAAACATGCTAATTTTAGCTCTAACACTGATGATCCACCTACAAATGTGAACTGACGTTCAAAAATTAAACATTTGAAAACGGACCATTTTCCACATTTCTGAAGCATGACGTAATGGGGGGGGTTATCTCTTTTGTCGAAAATCAGCCGTTTTTGCTCGAACATTAAATGCCTCCAAATGGTATTTAATTAACTTCCCGGGGTGAAGAAACCCTTTTTGAGAACTCAGAGTGAGTAAATTGGCTATTTTAATGCACTTTTAACCATTCCATAAATCTTGTGTTTAGGGCCCCTGAAAGCATGAAAATCACTTTAAACATGCTAATTTTAGCTCTAACACTGATGATCCACCTACAAATGTGAACTGACGCTCAAAAATAAAACATTTGAAAACGGACCATTTTCCACATTTCTGAAGCATGACGTAATGGGGGGGTGTTATCTCTTTTGTCGAAAATCAGACGTTTTTGCTCGAACATTAAATGCCTCCAAATGGTATTTAATTAACTTCCCGGGGTGAAGAAACCCTTTTTGAGAACTCAGAGTGAGTAAATTGGCCATTTTCATGCACTTTTAACCATTCCATAAATCTTGTGTTTAGGGCCCCTGGAAGAATGAAAATCACTTTAAACATGCTAATTTTAGCTCTAACACTGATAATCCACCTACAAATGTGAACTGACGTTCAAAAATAAAACATTTGAAAACGGACCATTTTCCACATTTCAGAAGCATGACGTAATGGGGGGGTGTTATCTCTTTTGTCGAAAATCAGCCGTTTTTGCTCGAACATTAAATGCCTCTAAATGGTATTTAATTAACTTCCCGAGCCCCTGGAAGCATGAAAATCACTTTAAACATGCTAATTTTAGCTCTAACACTGATGATCCACCTACAAATGTGAACTGACGTTCAAAAATAAAACATTTGAAAACGGACCATTTTCCACATTTCTGAAGCATGACGTAATGGGGGGGGTGTTATCTCTTTTGTCGAAAATCAGCTGTCATTGCTTGAACATTAAATGCCTCCAAATGGTATTTAATTAACTTCCCGGGGTGAAGAAACCCTTTTTGAGAACTCAGAGTGAGTAAATTGGCAATTTTCATGCACTTTTAACCATTCCATACATCTTGTGTTTAGGGCCCCTGGAAGCATGAAAATCACTTTAAACATGCTAATTTTAGCTCTAACACTGATGATCCACCTACAAATGTGAACTGACGTTCAAAAATAAAACATTTGAAAACGGACCATTTTCCACATTTCTGAAGCATGACGTAATGGGGGGGTGTTATCTCTTTTGTCGAAAATCAGCCGTTTTTGCTCGAACATTAAATGCCTCCAAATGGTATTTAAATAACTTCCCGAGCCCCTGGAAGCATGAAAATCACTTTAAACATGCTAATTTTAGCTCTAACACTGATGATCCACCTACAAATGTGAACTGACGTTCAAAAATAAAACATTTGAAAACGGACCATTTTCCACATTTCTGAAGCATGACGTAATGGGGGGGTGTTATCTCTTTTGTCGAAAATCAGCCGTTTTTGCTCGAACATTAAATGCCTCCAAATGGTATTTATTTCACTTCCCGGGGTGAAGAAACCCTTTTTGAGAACTCAGAGTGAGTAAATTGGCCATTTTTATGCACTTTTAACCATTCCATAAATCTTGTGTTTTGGGCCCCTGGAAGCATGAAAATCACTTTAAACATGCTAATTTTAGCTCTAACACTGATGATCCATCTACAAATGTGAACTGACGTTCAAAAATAAAACATTTGAAAACGGACCATTTTCCACATTTCTGAAGCAAGACGTAATGGGGGGGTGTTATCTCTTTTGTCGAAAATCAGCCGTTTTTGCTCGAACATTAAATGCCTCCAAATGGTATTTAATTAACTTCCCGGGGTGAAGAAACCCTTTTTGAGAACTCAGAGTGAGTAAATTGGCCATTTTCATGCACTTTTAACCATTCCATAAATCTTGTGTTTAGGGCCCCTGGAAGCATGAAAATCACTTTAAACATGCTAATTTTAGCTCTAACACTGATGATCCACCTACAAATGTGAACTGACGTTCAAAAATAAAACATTTGAAAACGGACCATTTTCCACATTTCTGAAGCATGTCGTAATGGGGGGTGTTATCTCTTTTGTCGAAAATCAGCCGTTTTTGCTCGAACATTAAATGCCTCCAAATGGTATTTAATTAACTTCCTGAGCCCCTGAAGCATGAAAATCACTTTAAACATGCTAATTTTAGCTCTAACACTGATGATCCACCTACAAATGTGAACTGACGTTCAAAAATAAAACATTTGAAAACGGACCATTTTCCACATTTCTGAAGCATGACGTAAGGGGGGGTGTTATCTCTTTTGTCGAAAATCAGCCGTTTTTGCTCAAACATTAAATGCCTCCAAATGGTATTTAATTAACTTCCCGGGGTGAAGAAACCCTTTTTGAGAACTCAGAGTGAGTAAATTCGCCATTTTCATGCACTTTTAACCAGTCCATAAATCTTGTGTTTAGGGCTCCTGGAAGCATGAAAATCACTTTAAACATGCTAATTTTAGCTCTAACACTGATGATCCACCTACAAATGTGAACTGACGTTCAAAAATAAAACATTTGAAAACTGACCATTTTCCACATTTCTGAAGCATGACGTAATGGGGGGGTGTTATCTCTTTTGTCGAAAATCAGCCGTTTTTGCTCGAACATTAAATGCCTCCAAATGGTATTTAATTAACTTCCCGGGGTGAAGAAACCCTTTTTGAGAACTCAGAGTGAGTAAATTGGCTATTTTAATGCACTTTTAACCATTCCATAAATCTTGTGTTTAGGGCCCCTGAAAGCATGAAAATCACTTTAAACATGCTAATTTTAGCTCTAACACTGATGATCCACCTACAAATGTGAACTGACGCTCAAAAATAAAACATTTGAAAACGGACCATTTTCCACATTTCTGAAGCATGACGTAATGGGGGGGTGTTATCTCTTTTGTCGAAAATCAGACGTTTTTGCTCGAACATTAAATGCCTCCAAATGGTATTTAATTAACTTCCCGGGGTGAAGAAACCCTTTTTGAGAACTCAGAGTGAGTAAATTGGCCATTTTCATGCACTTTTAACCATTCCATAAATCTTGTGTTTAGGGCCCCTGGAAGAATGAAAATCACTTTAAACATGCTAATTTTAGCTCTAACACTGATAATCCACCTACAAATGTGAACTGACGTTCAAAAATAAAACATTTGAAAACGGACCATTTTCCACATTTCTGAAGCATGACGTAATGGGGGGGTGTTATCTCTTTTGTCGAAAATCAGCCGTTTTTGCTCGAACATTAAATGCCTCTAAATGGTATTTAATTAACTTCCCGAGCCCCTGGAAGCATGAAAATCACTTTAAACATGCTAATTTTAGCTCTAACACTGATGATCCACCTACAAATGTGAACTGACGTTCAAAAATAAAACATTTGAAAACGGACCATTTTCCACATTTCTGAAGCATGACGTAATGGGGGGGGTGTTATCTCTTTTGTCGAAAATCAGCTGTCATTGCTTGAACATTAAATGCCTCCAAATGGTATTTAATTAACTTCCCGGGGTGAAGAAACCCTTTTTGAGAACTCAGAGTGAGTAAATTGGCAATTTTCATGCACTTTTAACCATTCCATACATCTTGTGTTTAGGGCCCCTGGAAGCATGAAAATCACTTTAAACATGCTAATTTTAGCTCTAACACTGATGATCCACCTACAAATGTGAACTGACGTTCAAAAATAAAACATTTGAAAACGGACCATTTTCCACATTTCTGAAGCATGACGTAATGGGGGGGTGTTATCTCTTTTGTCGAAAATCAGCCGTTTTTGCTCGAACATTAAATGCCTCCAAATGGTATTTAAATAACTTCCCGAGCCCCTGGAAGCATGAAAATCACTTTAAACATGCTAATTTTAGCTCTAACACTGATGATCCACCTACAAATGTGAACTGACGTTCAAAAATAAAACATTTGAAAACGGACCATTTTCCACATTTCTGAAGCATGACGTAATGGGGGGGTGTTATCTCTTTTGTCGAAAATCAGCCGTTTTTGCTCGAACATTAAATGCCTCCAAATGGTATTTATTTCACTTCCCGAGCCCCTGGAAGCATGAAAATCACTTTAAACATGCTAATTTTAGCTCTAACACTGATGATCCACCTACAAATGTGAACTGACGTTCAAAAATAAAACATTTGAAAACGGACCATTTTCCACATTTCTGAAGCATGACGTAATGGGG
This sequence comes from Lissotriton vulgaris, assembly GCF_964263255.1. NCBI lineage: Eukaryota > Metazoa > Chordata > Amphibia > Caudata > Salamandridae > Lissotriton > Lissotriton vulgaris. Next base: position 54,584 of record NW_028245241.1, on the reverse strand, counting down.
GGGGGTGTTATCTCTTTTGTCGAAAATCAGCCGTTTTTGCTCGAACATTAAATGCCTCCAAATGGTATTTATTTCACTTCCCGAGCCCCTGGAAGCATGAAAATCACTTTAAACATGCTAATTTTAGCTCTAACACTGATGATCCACCTACAAATGTGAACTGACGTTCAAAAATAAAACATTTGAAAACGAACCATTTTCCACATTTCTGAAGCATGACGTAATGGGGGGGTGTTATCTCTTTTGTCGAAAATCAGCCGTTTTTGCTCGAACATTAAATGCCTCCAAATGGTATTTATTTCACTTCCCGGGGTGAAGAAACCCTTTTTGAGAACTCAGAGTGAGTAAATTGGCCATTTTCATGCACTTTTAACCATTCCATAAATCTTGTGTTTTGGGCCCCTGGAAGCATGAAAATCACTTTAAACATGCTAATTTTAGCTCTAACACTGATAATCCACCTACAAATGTGAACTGACGTTCAAAAATAAAACATTTGAAAACGGACCATTTTCCACATTTCTGAAGCATGACGTAATGGGGGGGTGTTATCTCTTTTGTCGAAAATCAGCCGTTTTTGCTCGAACATTAAATGCCTCTAAATGGTATTTAATTAACTTCCCGAGCCCCTGGAAGCATGAAAATCACTTTAAACATGCTAATTTTAGCTCTAACACTGATGATCCACCTACAAATGTGAACTGACGTTCAAAAATAAAACATTTGAAAACGGACCATTTTCCACATTTCTGAAGCATGACGTAATGGGGGGGGTGTTATCTCTTTTGTCGAAAATCAGCTGTCATTGCTTGAACATTAAATGCCTCCAAATGGTATTTAATTAACTTCCCGGGGTGAAGAAACCCTTTTTGAGAACTCAGAGTGAGTAAATTGGCAATTTTCATGCACTTTTAACCATTCCATACATCTTGTGTTTAGGGCCCCTGGAAGCATGAAAATCACTTTAAACATGCTAATTTTAGCTCTAACACTGATGATCCACCTACAAATGTGAACTGACGTTCAAAAATAAAACATTTGAAAACGGACCATTTTCCACATTTCTGAAGCATGACGTAATGGGGGGGTGTTATCTCTTTTGTCGAAAATCAGCCGTTTTTGCTCGAACATTAAATGCCTCCAAATGGTATTTAAATAACTTCCCGAGCCCCTGGAAGCATGAAAATCACTTTAAACATGCTAATTTTAGCTCTAACACTGATGATCCACCTACAAATGTGAACTGACGTTCAAAAATAAAACATTTGAAAACGGACCATTTTCCACATTTCTGAAGCATGACGTAATGGGGGGGTGTTATCTCTTTTGTCGAAAATCAGCCGTTTTTGCTCGAACATTAAATGCCTCCAAATGGTATTTATTTCACTTCCCGAGCCCCTGGAAGCATGAAAATCACTTTAAACATGCTAATTTTAGCTCTAACACTGATTATCCACCTACAAATGTGAACTGACATTCAAAAATAAAACATTTGAAAACGGACCATTTTCCACATTTCTGAAGCATGACGTAATGGGGGGGTGTTATCTCTTTTGTCGAAAATCAGCCGTTTTTGCTCGAACATTAAATGCCTCCAAATGGTATTTAATTAACTTCCCGGGGTGAAGAAACCCTTTTTGAGAACTCAGAGTGAGTAAATTGGCCATTTTCATGCACTTTTAACCATTCCATAAATCTTATGTTTTGGGCCCCTGGAAGCATGAAAATCACTTTAAACATGCTAATTTTAGCTCTAACACTGATGATCCACCTACAAATGTGAACTGACGTTCAAAAATAAAACATTTGAAAACGGACCATTTTCCACATTTCTGAAGCATGACGTAATGGGGGGGTGTTATCTCTTTTGTCGAAAATCAGCCGTTTTTGCTCGAACATTAAATGCCTCCAAATTGTATTTATTTCACTTCCCGAGCCCCTGGAAGCATGAAAATCACTTTAAACATGCTAATTTTAGCTCTAACACTGATGATCCACCTACAAATGTGAACTGACGTTCAAAAATAAAACATTTGAAAACGGACCATTTTCCACATTTCTGAAGCATGACGTAATGGGGGGGGTGTTATCTCTTTTGTCGAAAATCAGCCGTTTTTGCTCAAACATTAAATGCCTCCAAATGGTATTTAATTAACTTCCCGGGGTGAAGAAACCCTTTTTGAGAACTCAGAGTGAGTAAATTCGCCATTTTCATGCACTTTTAACCAGTCCATAAATCTTGTGTTTAGGGCTCCTGGAAGCATGAAAATCACTTTAAACATGCTAATTTTAGCTCTAACACTGATGATCCACCTACAAATGTGAACTGACGTTCAAAAATAAAACATTTGAAAACGGACCATTTTCCACATTTCTGAAGCATGACGTAATGGGGGGGTGTTATCTCTTTTGTCGAAAATCAGCCGTTTTTGCTCGAACATTAAATGCCTCCAAATGGTATTTATTTCACTTCCCGAGCCCCTGGAAGCATGAAAATCACTTTAAACATGCTAATTTTAGCTCTAACACTGATGATCCACCTACAAATGTGAACTGACGTTCAAAAATAAAACATTTGAAAACGGACCATTTTCCACATTTCTGAAGCATGACGTAATGGGGGGGTGTTATCTCTTTTGTCGAAAATCAGCCGTTTTTGCTCGAACATTAAATGCCTCCAAATGGTATTTATTTCACTTCCCGAGCCCCTGGAAGCATGAAAATCACTTTAAACATGCTAATTTTAGCTCTAACACTGATGATCCACCTACAAATGTGAACTGACGTTCAAAAATAAAACATTTGAAAACGGACCATTTTCCACATTTCTGAAGCATGACGTAATGGGGGGGTGTTATCTCTTTTGTCGAAAATCAGCCGTTTTTGCTCGAACATTAAATGCCTCCAAATGGTATTTAATTAACTTCCCAGGGTGAAGAAACCCTTTTTGAGAACTCAGAGTGAGTAAATTGGCCATTTTCATGCACTTTTAACCATTCCATAAATCCTGTGTTTTGGGCCCCTGGAAGCATGAAAATCACTTTAAACATGCTAATTTTAGCTCTAACACTGATGATCCACCTACAAATGTTAACTGACGTTCAAAAATAAAACATTTGAAAACTGACCATTTTCCACATTTCTGAAGCATGACGTAATGGGGAGGTGTTATCTCTTTTGTCGAAAATCAGCCGTTTTTGCTCGAACATTAAATGCCTCCAAATGGTATTTAATTAACTTCCCGAGCCCCTGGAAGCATGAAAATCACTTTAAACATGCTAATTTTAGCTCTAACACTGATGATCCACCTACAAATGTGAACTGATGTTCAAAAATAAAACATTTGAAAACGGACCATTTTCCACATTTCTGAAGCATGACGTAATGGGGGGGTGTTATCTCTTTTGTCGAAAATCAGCCGTTTTTGCTCGAACATTAAATGCCTCCAAATGGTATTTAATTAACTTCCCGAGCCCCTGGAAGCATGAATATCACTTTAAACATGCTAATTTTAGCTCTAACACTGATGATCCACCTACAAATGTGAACTGACGTTCAAAAATAAAACATTTGAAAACGGACCATTTTCCACATTTCTGAAGCATGACGTAATGGGGGGGTGTTATCTCTTTTGTCGAAAATCAGCCGTTTTTGCTCGAACATTAAATGTCTCCAAATGGTATTTAATTAACTTCCCGAGCCCCTGGAAGCATGAAAATCACTTTAAACATGCTAATTTTAGCTCTAACACTGATGATCCACCTACAAATGTGAACTGACGTTCAAAAATAAAACATTTGAAAACGGACCATTTTCCACATTTCTGAAGCATGACGTAATGGGGGGGGTGTTATCTCTTTTGTCGAAAATCAGCCGTTTTTGCTCGAACATTAAATGCCTCCAAATAGTATTTATTTCACTTCCCGAGCCCCTGGAAGCATGAAAATCACTTTAAACATGCTAATTTTAGCTCTAACACTGATGATCCACCTACAAATGTGAACTGACGTTCAAAAATAAAACATTTGAAAACGGACCATTTTCCACATTTCTGAAGCATGACATAATGGGGGGGTGTTATCTCTTTTGTCGAAAATCAGCCGTTTTTGCTCGAACATTAAATGCCTCCAAATGGTATTTAATTAACTTCCCGAGCCCCTGGAAGCATGAAAATCACTTTAAACATGCTAATTTTAGCTCTAACACTGATGATCCACCTACAAATGTGAACTGACGTTCAAAAATAAAACATTTGAAAACGGACCATTTTCCACATTTCTGAAGCATGACGTAATGGGGGGGTGTTATCTCGTTTGTCGAAAATCAGCCGTTTTTGCTCGAACATTAAATGCCTCCAAATGGTATTTAATTAACTTCCCGAGCCCCTGGAAGCATGAAAATCACTGTAAACATGCTAATTTTAGCTCTAACACTGATGATCCACCTACAAATGTGAACTGACGTTCAAAAATAAAACATTTGAAAACGGACCATTTTCCACATTTCTGAAGCATGACGTAATGGGGGGGTGTTATCTCTTTTGTCGAAAATCTGCCGTTTTTGCTCGAACATTAAATGCCTCCAAATGGTATTTAATTAACTTCCCGGGGTGAAGAAACCCTTTTTGAGAACTCAGAGTGAGTAAATTGGCCATTTTCATGCACTTTTAACCATTCCATAAATCTTGTGTTTAGGGCCCCTGGAAGCATGAAAATCACTTTAAACATGCTAATTTTAGCTCTAACACTGATGATCCACCTACAAATGTGAACTGACGTTCAAAAATAAAACATTTGAAAACGGACCATTTTCCACATTTCTGAAGCATGATGTAATGGGGGGGGTGTTATCTCTTTTGTCGAAAATCAGCCGTTTTTGCTCGAACATTAAATGCCTCCAAATGGTATTTAATTAACTTCCCGAGCCCCTGGAAGCATGAAAATCACTTTAAACATGCTAATTTTAGCTCTAACACTGATGATCCACCTACAAATGTGAACTGACGTTCAAAAATAAAACATTTGAAAACGGACCATTTTCCACATTTCTGAAGCATGACGTAATGGGGGGGTGTTATCTCTTTTGTCGAAAATCAGCCGTTTTTGCTCAAACATTAAATGCCTCCAAATGGTATTTATTTCACTTCCCGGGGTGAAGAAACCCTTTTTGAGAACTCAGAGTGAGTAAATTGGCCATTTTTATGCACTTTTAACCATTCCATAAATCTTGTGTTTTGGGCCCCTGGAAGCATGAAAATCACTTTAAACATGCTAATTTTAGCTCTAACACTGATGATCCATCTACAAATGTGAACTGACGTTCAAAAATAAAACATTTGAAAACGGACCATTTTCCACATTTCTGAAGCAAGACGTAATGGGGGGGTGTTATCTCTTTTGTCGAAAATCAGCCGTTTTTGCTCGAACATTAAATGCCTCCAAATGGTATTTAATTAACTTCCCGGGGTGAAGAAACCCTTTTTGAGAACTCAGAGTGAGTAAATTGGCCATTTTCATGCACTTTTAACCATTCCATAAATCTTGTGTTTAGGGCCCCTGGAAGCATGAAAATCACTTTAAACATGCTAATTTTAGCTCTAACACTGATGATCCACCTACAAATGTGAACTGACGTTCAAAAATAAAACATTTGAAAACGGACCATTTTCCACATTTCTGAAGCATGTCGTAATGGGGGGTGTTATCTCTTTTGTCGAAAATCAGCCGTTTTTGCTCGAACATTAAATGCCTCCAAATGGTATTTAATTAACTTCCTGAGCCCCTGAAGCATGAAAATCACTTTAAACATGCTAATTTTAGCTCTAACACTGATGATCCACCTACAAATGTGAACTGACGTTCAAAAATAAAACATTTGAAAACGGACCATTTTCCACATTTCTGAAGCATGACGTAAGGGGGGGTGTTATCTCTTTTGTCGAAAATCAGCCGTTTTTGCTCAAACATTAAATGCCTCCAAATGGTATTTAATTAACTTCCCGGGGTGAAGAAACCCTTTTTGAGAACTCAGAGTGAGTAAATTCGCCATTTTCATGCACTTTTAACCAGTCCATAAATCTTGTGTTTAGGGCTCCTGGAAGCATGAAAATCACTTTAAACATGCTAATTTTAGCTCTAACACTGATGATCCACCTACAAATGTGAACTGACGTTCAAAAATAAAACATTTGAAAACTGACCATTTTCCACATTTCTGAAGCATGACGTAATGGGGGGGTGTTATCTCTTTTGTCGAAAATCAGCCGTTTTTGCTCGAACATTAAATGCCTCCAAATGGTATTTAATTAACTTCCCGGGGTGAAGAAACCCTTTTTGAGAACTCAGAGTGAGTAAATTGGCTATTTTAATGCACTTTTAACCATTCCATAAATCTTGTGTTTAGGGCCCCTGAAAGCATGAAAATCACTTTAAACATGCTAATTTTAGCTCTAACACTGATGATCCACCTACAAATGTGAACTGACGCTCAAAAATAAAACATTTGAAAACGGACCATTTTCCACATTTCTGAAGCATGACGTAATGGGGGGGTGTTATCTCTTTTGTCGAAAATCAGACGTTTTTGCTCGAACATTAAATGCCTCCAAATGGTATTTAATTAACTTCCCGGGGTGAAGAAACCCTTTTTGAGAACTCAGAGTGAGTAAATTGGCCATTTTCATGCACTTTTAACCATTCCATAAATCTTGTGTTTAGGGCCCCTGGAAGAATGAAAATCACTTTAAACATGCTAATTTTAGCTCTAACACTGATAATCCACCTACAAATGTGAACTGACGTTCAAAAATAAAACATTTGAAAACGGACCATTTTCCACATTTCTGAAGCATGACGTAATGGGGGGTGTTATCTCTTTTGACGAAAATCAGCCGTTTTTGCTCGAACATTAAATGCCTCTAAATGGTATTTAATTAACTTCCCGAGCCCCTGGAAGCATGAAAATCACTTTAAACATGCTAATTTTAGCTCTAACACTGATGATCCACCTACAAATGTGAACTGACGTTCAAAAATAAAACATTTGAAAACGGACCATTTTCCACATTTCTGAAGCATGACGTAATGGGGGGGGTGTTATCTCTTTTGTCGAAAATCAGCTGTCATTGCTTGAACATTAAATGCCTCCAAATGGTATTTAATTAACTTCCCGGGGTGAAGAAACCCTTTTTGAGAACTCAGAGTGAGTAAATTGGCAATTTTCATGCACTTTTAACCATTCCATACATCTTGTGTTTAGGGCCCCTGGAAGCATGAAAATCACTTTAAACATGCTAATTTTAGCTCTAACACTGATGATCCACCTACAAATGTGAACTGACGTTCAAAAATAAAACATTTGAAAACGGACCATTTTCCACATTTCTGAAGCATGACGTAATGGGGGGGTGTTATCTCTTTTGTCGAAAATCAGCCGTTTTTGCTCGAACATTAAATGCCTCCAAATGGTATTTAAATAACTTCCCGAGCCCCTGGAAGCATGAAAATCACTTTAAACATGCTAATTTTAGCTCTAACACTGATGATCCACCTACAAATGTGAACTGACGTTCAAAAATAAAACATTTGAAAACGGACCATTTTCCACATTTCTGAAGCATGACGTAATGGGGGGGGTGTTATCTCTTTTGTCGAAAATCAGCCGTTTTTGCTCGAACATTAAATGCCTCCAAATGGTATTTATTTCACTTCCCGAGCCCCTGGAAGCATGAAAATCACTTTAAACATGCTAATTTTAGCTCTAACACTGATGATCCACCTACAAATGTGAACTGACGTTCAAAAATAAAACATTTGAAAACGGACCATTTTCCACATTTCTGAAGCATGACGTAATGGGGGGGGGTGTTATCTCTTTTGTCGAAAATCAGCCGTTTTTGCTCGAACATTAAATGCCTCCAAATGGTATTTATTTCACTTCCCGAGCCCCTGGAAGCATGAAAATCACTTTAAACATGCTAATTTTAGCTCTAACACTGATGATCCACCTACAAATGTGAACTGACGTTCAAAAATAAAACATTTGAAAACGAACCATTTTCCACATTTCTGAAGCATGACGTAATGGGGGGGTGTTATCTCTTTTGTCGAAAATCAGCCGTTTTTGCTCGAACATTAAATGCCTCCAAATGGTATTTATTTCACTTCCCGGGGTGAAGAAACCCTTTTTGAGAACTCAGAGTGAGTAAATTTGCCATTTTCATGCACTTTTAACCATTCCATAAATCTTGTGTTTTGGGCCCCTGGAAGCATGAAAATCACTTTAAACATGCTAATTTTAGCTCTAACACTGATGATCCACCTACAAATGTGAACTGACGTTCAAAAATAAAACATTTGAAAACGGACCATTTTCCACATTTCTGAAGCATGACGTAATGGGGGGTGTTATCTCTTTTGTCGAAAATCAGCTGTTTTTGCTCGAACATTAAATGCCTCCAAATGGTATTTAATTAACTTCCTGAGCCCCTGAAGCATGAAAATCACTTTAAACATGCTAATTTTAGCTCTAACACTGATGATCCACCTACAAATGTGAACTGACGTTCAAAAATAAAACATTTGAAAACGGACCATTTTCCACATTTCTGAAGCATGACGTAATGGGGGGGGTGTTATCTCTTTTGTCGAAAATCAGCCGTTTTTGCTCAAACATTAAATGCCTCCAAATGGTATTTTATTAACTTCCCGGGGTGAAGAAACCCTTTTTGAGAACTCAGAGTGAGTAAATTCGCCATTTTCATGCACTTTTAACCAGTCCATAAATCTTGTGTTTAGGGCTCCTGGAAGCATGAAAATCACTTTAAACATGCTAATTTTAGCTCTAACACTGATGATCCACCTACAAATGTGAACTGACGTTCAAAAATAAAACATTTGAAAACGGACCATTTTCCACATTTCTGAAGCATGACGTAATGGGGGGGGGTTATCTCTTTTGTCGAAAATCAGCCGTTTTTGCTCGAACATTAAATGCCTCCAAATGGTATTTAATTAACTTCCCGGGGTGAAGAAACCCTTTTTGAGAACTCAGAGTGAGTAAATTGGCTATTTTAATGCACTTTTAACCATTCCATAAATCTTGTGATTAGGGCCCCTGAAAGCATGAAAATCACTTTAAACATGCTAATTTTAGCTCTAACACTGATGATCCACCTACAAATGTGAACTGACGCTCAAAAATAAAACATTTGAAAACGGACCATTTTCCACATTTCTGAAGCATGACGTAATGGGGGGGTGTTATCTCTTTTGTCGAAAATCAGACGTTTTTGCTCGAACATTAAATGCCTCCAAATGGTATTTAATTAACTTCCCGGGGTGAAGAAACCCTTTTTGAGAACTCAGAGTGAGTAAATTGGCCATTTTCATGCACTTTTAACCATTCCATAAATCTTGTGTTTAGGGCCCCTGGAAGAATGAAAATCACTTTAAACATGCTAATTTTAGCTCTAACACTGATAATCCACCTACAAATGTGAACTGACGTTCAAAAATAAAACATTTGAAAACGGACCATTTTCCACATTTCTGAAGCATGACGTAATGGGGGGGTGTTATCTCTTTTGTCGAAAATCAGCCGTTTTTGCTCGAACATTAAATGCCTCTAAATGGTATTTAATTAACTTCCCGAGCCCCTGGAAGCATGAAAATCACTTTAAACATGCTAATTTTAGCTCTAACACTGATGATCCACCTACAAATGTGAACTGACGTTCAAAAATAAAACATTTGAAAACGGACCATTTTCCACATTTCTGAAGCATGACGTAATGGGGGGGGTGTTATCTCTTTTGTCGAAAATCAGCTGTCATTGCTTGAACATTAAATGCCTCCAAATGGTATTTAATTAACTTCCCGGGGTGAAGAAACCCTTTTTGAGAACTCAGAGTGAGTAAATTGGCAATTTTCATGCACTTTTAACCATTCCATACATCTTGTGTTTAGGGCCCCTGGAAGCATGAAAATCACTTTAAACATGCTAATTTTAGCTCTAACACTGATGATCCACCTACAAATGTGAACTGACGTTCAAAAATAAAACATTTGAAAACGGACCATTTTCCACATTTCTGAAGCATGACGTAATGGGGGGGTGTTATCTCTTTTGTCGAAAATCAGCCGTTTTTGCTCGAACATTAAATGCCTCCAAATGGTATTTAAATAACTTCCCGAGCCCCTGGAAGCATGAAAATCACTTTAAACATGCTAATTTTAGCTCTAACACTGATGATCCACCTACAAATGTGAACTGACGTTCAAAAATAAAACATTTGAAAACGGACCATTTTCCACATTTCTGAAGCATGACGTAATGGGGGGGTGTTATCTCTTTTGTCGAAAATCAGCCGTTTTTGCTCGAACATTAAATGCCTCCAAATGGTATTTATTTCACTTCCCGAGCCCCTGGAAGCATGAAAATCACTTTAAACATGCTAATTTTAGCTCTAACACTGATTATCCACCTACAAATGTGAACTGACGTTCAAAAATAAAACATTTGAAAACGGACCATTTTCCACATTTCTGAAGCATGACGTAATGGGGGGGTGTTATCTCTTTTGTCGAAAATCAGCCGTTTTTGCTCGAACATTAAATGCCTCCAAATGGTATTTAATTAACTTCCCGGGGTGAAGAAACCCTTTTTGAGAACTCAGAGTGAGTAAATTGGCCATTTTCATGCACTTTTAACCATTCCATAAATCTTATGTTTTGGGCCCCTGGAAGCATGAAAATCACTTTAAACATGCTAATTTTAGCTCTAACACTGATGATCCACCTACAAATGTGAACTGACGTTCAAAAATAAAACATTTGAAAACGGACCATTTTCCACATTTCTGAAGCATGACGTAATGGGGGGGTGTTATCTCTTTTGTCGAAAATCAGCCGTTTTTGCTCGAACATTAAATGCCTCCAAATTGTATTTATTTCACTTCCCGAGCCCCTGGAAGCATGAAAATCACTTTAAACATGCTAATTTTAGCTCTAACACTGATGATCCACCTACATATGTGAACTGACGTTCAAAAATAAAACATTTGAAAACGGACCATTTTCCACATTTCTGAAGCATGACGTAATGGGGGGGGTGTTATCTCTTTTGTCGAAAATCAGCCGTTTTTGCTCAAACATTAAATGCCTCCAAATGGTATTTAATTAACTTCCCGGGGTGAAGAAACCCTTTTTGAGAACTCAGAGTGAGTAAATTCGCCATTTTCATGCACTTTTAACCAGTCCATAAATCTTGTGTTTAGGGCTCCTGGAAGCATGAAAATCACTTTAAACATGCTAATTTTAGCTCTAACACTGATGATCCACCTACAAATGTGAACTGACGTTCAAAAATAAAACATTTGAAAACGGACCATTTTCCACATTTCTGAAGCATGACGTAATGGGGGGGGTTATCTCTTTTGTCGAAAATCAGCCGTTTTTGCTCGAACATTAAATGCCTCCAAATGGTATTTAATTAACTTCCCGGGGTGAAGAAACCCTTTTTGAGAACTCAGAGTGAGTAAATTGGCTATTTTAATGCACTTTTAACCATTCCATAAATCTTGTGTTTAGGGCCCCTGAAAGCATGAAAATCACTTTAAACATGCTAATTTTAGCTCTAACACTGATGATCCACCTACAAATGTGAACTGACGCTCAAAAATAAAACATTTGAAAACGGACCATTTTCCACATTTCTGAAGCATGACGTAATGGGGGGGTGTTATCTCTTTTGTCGAAAATCAGACGTTTTTGCTCGAACATTAAATGCCTCCAAATGGTATTTAATTAACTTCCCGGGGTGAAGAAACCCTTTTTGAGAACTCAGAGTGAGTAAATTGGCCATTTTCATGCACTTTTAACCATTCCATAAATCTTGTGTTTAGGGCCCCTGGAAGAATGAAAATCACTTTAAACATGCTAATTTTAGCTCTAACACTGATAATCCACCTACAAATGTGAACTGACGTTCAAAAATAAAACATTTGAAAACGGACCATTTTCCACATTTCTGAAGCATGACGTAATGGGGGGGTGTTATCTCTTTTGTCGAAAATCAGCCGTTTTTGCTCGAACATTAAATGCCTCTAAATGGTATTTAATTAACTTCCCGAGCCCCTGGAAGCATGAAAATCACTTTAAACATGCTAATTTTAGCTCTAACACTGATGATCCACCTACAAATGTGAACTGACGTTCAAAAATAAAACATTTGAAAACGGACCATTTTCCACATTTCTGAAGCATGACGTAATGGGGGGGGTGTTATCTCTTTTGTCGAAAATCAGCTGTCATTGCTTGAACATTAAATGCCTCCAAATGGTATTTAATTAACTTCCCGGGGTGAAGAAACCCTTTTTGAGAACTCAGAGTGAGTAAATTGGCAATTTTCATGCACTTTTAACCATTCCATACATCTTGTGTTTAGGGCCCCTGGAAGCATGAAAATCACTTTAAACATGCTAATTTTAGCTCTAACACTGATGATCCACCTACAAATGTGAACTGACGTTCAAAAATAAAACATTTGAAAACGGACCATTTTCCACATTTCTGAAGCATGACGTAATGGGGGGGTGTTATCTCTTTTGTCGAAAATCAGCCGTTTTTGCTCGAACATTAAATGCCTCCAAATGGTATTTAAATAACTTCCCGAGCCCCTGGAAGCATGAAAATCACTTTAAACATGCTAATTTTAGCTCTAACACTGATGATCCACCTACAAATGTGAACTGACGTTCAAAAATAAAACATTTGAAAACGGACCATTTTCCACATTTCTGAAGCATGACGTAATGGGGGGGTGTTATCTCTTTTGTCGAAAATCAGCCGTTTTTGCTCGAACATTAAATGCCTCCAAATGGTATTTATTTCACTTCCCGGGGTGAAGAAACCCTTTTTGAGAACTCAGAGTGAGTAAATTGGCCATTTTTATGCACTTTTAACCATTCCATAAATCTTGTGTTTTGGGCCCCTGGAAGCATGAAAATCACTTTAAACATGCTAATTTTAGCTCTAACACTGATGATCCATCTACAAATGTGAACTGACGTTCAAAAATAAAACATTTGAAAACGGACCATTTTCCACATTTCTGAAGCAAGACGTAATGGGGGGGTGTTATCTCTTTTGTCGAAAATCAGCCGTTTTTGCTCGAACATTAAATGCCTCCAAATGGTATTTAATTAACTTCCCGGGGTGAAGAAACCCTTTTTGAGAACTCAGAGTGAGTAAATTGGCCATTTTCATGCACTTTTAACCATTCCATAAATCTTGTGTTTAGGGCCCCTGGAAGCATGAAAATCACTTTAAACATGCTAATTTTAGCTCTAACACTGATGATCCACCTACAAATGTGAACTGACGTTCAAAAATAAAACATTTGAAAACGGACCATTTTCCACATTTCTGAAGCATGTCGTAATGGGGGGTGTTATCTCTTTTGTCGAAAATCAGCCGTTTTTGCTCGAACATTAAATGCCTCCAAATGGTATTTAATTAACTTCCTGAGCCCCTGAAGCATGAAAATCACTTTAAACATGCTAATTTTAGCTCTAACACTGATGATCCACCTACAAATGTGAACTGACGTTCAAAAATAAAACATTTGAAAACGGACCATTTTCCACATTTCTGAAGCATGACGTAAGGGGGGGTGTTATCTCTTTTGTCGAAAATCAGCCGTTTTTGCTCAAACATTAAATGCCTCCAAATGGTATTTAATTAACTTCCCGGGGTGAAGAAACCCTTTTTGAGAACTCAGAGTGAGTAAATTCGCCATTTTCATGCACTTTTAACCAGTCCATAAATCTTGTGTTTAGGGCTCCTGGAAGCATGAAAATCACTTTAAACATGCTAATTTTAGCTCTAACACTGATGATCCACCTACAAATGTGAACTGACGTTCAAAAATAAAACATTTGAAAACTGACCATTTTCCACATTTCTGAAGCATGACGTAATGGGGGGGTGTTATCTCTTTTGTCGAAAATCAGCCGTTTTTGCTCGAACATTAAATGCCTCCAAATGGTATTTAATTAACTTCCCGGGGTGAAGAAACCCTTTTTGAGAACTCAGAGTGAGTAAATTGGCTATTTTAATGCACTTTTAACCATTCCATAAATCTTGTGTTTAGGGCCCCTGAAAGCATGAAAATCACTTTAAACATGCTAATTTTAGCTCTAACACTGATGATCCACCTACAAATGTGAACTGACGCTCAAAAATAAAACATTTGAAAACGGACCATTTTCCACATTTCTGAAGCATGACGTAATGGGGGGGTGTTATCTCTTTTGTCGAAAATCAGACGTTTTTGCTCGAACATTAAATGCCTCCAAATGGTATTTAATTAACTTCCCGGGGTGAAGAAACCCTTTTTGAGAACTCAGAGTGAGTAAATTGGCCATTTTCATGCACTTTTAACCATTCCATAAATCTTGTGTTTAGGGCCCCTGGAAGAATGAAAATCACTTTAAACATGCTAATTTTAGCTCTAACACTGATAATCCACCTACAAATGTGAACTGACGTTCAAAAATAAAACATTTGAAAACGGACCATTTTCCACATTTCTGAAGCATGACGTAATGGGGGGGTGTTATCTCTTTTGTCGAAAATCAGCCGTTTTTGCTCGAACATTAAATGCCTCTAAATGGTATTTAATTAACTTCCCGAGCCCCTGGAAGCATGAAAATCACTTTAAACATGCTAATTTTAGCTCTAACACTGATGATCCACCTACAAATGTGAACTGACGTTCAAAAATAAAACATTTGAAAACGGACCATTTTCCACATTTCTGAAGCATGACGTAATGGGGGGGGTGTTATCTCTTTTGTCGAAAATCAGCTGTCATTGCTTGAACATTAAATGCCTCCAAATGGTATTTAATTAACTTCCCGGGTGAAGAAACCCTTTTTGAGAACTCAGAGTGAGTAAATTGGCAATTTTCATGCACTTTTAACCATTCCATACATCTTGTGTTTAGGGCCCCTGGAAGCATGAAAATCACTTTAAACATGCTAATTTTAGCTCTAACACTGATGATCCACCTACAAATGTGAACTGACGTTCAAAAATAAAACATTTGAAAACGGACCATTTTCCACATTTCTGAAGCATGACGTAATGGGGGGGTGTTATCTCTTTTGTCGAAAATCAGCCGTTTTTGCTCGAACATTAAATGCCTCCAAATGGTATTTAAATAACTTCCCGAGCCCCTGGAAGCATGAAAATCACTTTAAACATGCTAATTTTAGCTCTAACACTGATGATCCACCTACAAATGTGAACTGACGTTCAAAAATAAAACATTTGAAAACGGACCATTTTCCACATTTCTGAAGCATGACGTAATGGGGGGGTGTTATCTCTTTTGTCGAAAATCAGCCGTTTTTGCTCGAACATTAAATGCCTCCAAATGGTATTTATTTCACTTCCCGAGCCCCTGGAAGCATGAAAATCACTTTAAACATGCTAATTTTAGCTCTAACACTGATGATCCACCTACAAATGTGAACTGACGTTCAAAAATAAAACATTTGAAAACGGACCATTTTCCACATTTCTGAAGCATGACGTAATGGGGGGGGTGTTATCTCTTTTGTCGAAAATCAGCCGTTTTTGCTCAAACATTAAATGCCTCCAAATGGTATTTTATTAACTTCCCGGGGTGAAGAAACCCTTTTTGAGAACTCAGAGTGAGTAAATTCGCCATTTTCATGCACTTTTAACCAGTCCATAAATCTTGTGTTTAGGGCTCCTGGAAGCATGAAAATCACTTTAAACATGCTAATTTTAGCTCTAACACTGATGATCCACCTACAAATGTGAACTGACGTTCAAAAATAAAACATTTGAAAACGGACCATTTTCCACATTTCTGAAGCATGACGTAATGGGGGGGGGTTATCTCTTTTGTCGAAAATCAGCCGTTTTTGCTCGAACATTAAATGCCTCCAAATGGTATTTAATTAACTTCCCGGGGTGAAGAAACCCTTTTTGAGAACTCAGAGTGAGTAAATTGGCTATTTTAATGCACTTTTAACCATTCCATAAATCTTGTGATTAGGGCCCCTGAAAGCATGAAAATCACTTTAAACATGCTAATTTTAGCTCTAACACTGATGATCCACCTACAAATGTGAACTGACGCTCAAAAATAAAACATTTGAAAACGGACCATTTTCCACATTTCTGAAGCATGACGTAATGGGGGGGTGTTATCTCTTTTGTCGAAAATCAGACGTTTTTGCTCGAACATTAAATGCCTCCAAATGGTATTTAATTAACTTCCCGGGGTGAAGAAACCCTTTTTGAGAACTCAGAGTGAGTAAATTGGCCATTTTCATGCACTTTTAACCATTCCATAAATCTTGTGTTTAGGGCCCCTGGAAGAATGAAAATCACTTTAAACATGCTAATTTTAGCTCTAACACTGATAATCCACCTACAAATGTGAACTGACGTTCAAAAATAAAACATTTGAAAACGGACCATTTTCCACATTTCTGAAGCATGACGTAATGGGGGGGTGTTATCTCTTTTGTCGAAAATCAGCCGTTTTTGCTCGAACATTAAATGCCTCTAAATGGTATTTAATTAACTTCCCGAGCCCCTGGAAGCATGAAAATCACTTTAAACATGCTAATTTTAGCTCTAACACTGATGATCCACCTACAAATGTGAACTGACGTTCAAAAATAAAACATTTGAAAACGGACCATTTTCCACATTTCTGAAGCATGACGTAATGGGGGGGGTGTTATCTCTTTTGTCGAAAATCAGCTGTCATTGCTTGAACATTAAATGCCTCCAAATGGTATTTAATTAACTTCCCGGGGTGAAGAAACCCTTTTTGAGAACTCAGAGTGAGTAAATTGGCAATTTTCATGCACTTTTAACCATTCCATACATCTTGTGTTTAGGGCCCCTGGAAGCATGAAAATCACTTTAAACATGCTAATTTTAGCTCTAACACTGATGATCCACCTACAAATGTGAACTGACGTTCAAAAATAAAACATTTGAAAACGGACCATTTTCCACATTTCTGAAGCATGACGTAATGGGGGGGTGTTATCTCTTTTGTCGAAAATCAGCCGTTTTTGCTCGAACATTAAATGCCTCCAAATGGTATTTAAATAACTTCCCGAGCCCCTGGAAGCATGAAAATCACTTTAAACATGCTAATTTTAGCTCTAACACTGATGATCCACCTACAAATGTGAACTGACGTTCAAAAATAAAACATTTGAAAACGGACCATTTTCCACATTTCTGAAGCATGACGTAATGGGGGGGTGTTATCTCTTTTGTCGAAAATCAGCCGTTTTTGCTCGAACATTAAATGCCTCCAAATGGTATTTATTTCACTTCCCGAGCCCCTGGAAGCATGAAAATCACTTTAAACATGCTAATTTTAGCTCTAACACTGATTATCCACCTACAAATGTGAACTGACGTTCAAAAATAAAACATTTGAAAACGGACCATTTTCCACATTTCTGAAGCATGACGTAATGGGGGGGTGTTATCTCTTTTGTCGAAAATCAGCCGTTTTTGCTCGAACATTAAATGCCTCCAAATGGTATTTAATTAACTTCCCAGGGTGAAGAAACCCTTTTTGAGAACTCAGAGTGAGTAAATTGGCCATTTTCATGCACTTTTAACCATTCCATAAATCTTATGTTTTGGGCCCCTGGAAGCATGAAAATCACTTTAAACATGCTAATTTTAGCTCTAACACTGATGATCCACCTACAAATGTGAACTGACGTTCAAAAATAAAACATTTGAAAACGGACCATTTTCCACATTTCTGAAGCATGACGTAATGGGGGGGTGTTATCTCTTTTGTCGAAAATCAGCCGTTTTTGCTCGAACATTAAATGCCTCCAAATTGTATTTATTTCACTTCCCGAGCCCCTGGAAGCATGAAAATCACTTTAAACATGCTAATTTTAGCTCTAACACTGATGATCCACCTACAAATGTGAACTGACGTTCAAAAATAAAACATTTGAAAACGGACCATTTTCCACATTTCTGAAGCATGACGTAATGGGGGGGGTGTTATCTCTTTTGTCGAAAATCAGCCGTTTTTGCTCAAACATTAAATGCCTCCAAATGGTATTTAATTAACTTCCCGGGGTGAAGAAACCCTTTTTGAGAACTCAGAGTGAGTAAATTCGCCATTTTCATGCACTTTTAACCAGTCCATAAATCTTGTGTTTAGGGCTCCTGGAAGCATGAAAATCACTTTAAACATGCTAATTTTAGCTCTAACACTGATGATCCACCTACAAATGTGAACTGACGTTCAAAAATAAAACATTTGAAAACGGACCATTTTCCACATTTCTGAAGCATGACGTAATGGGGGGGGTTATCTCTTTTGTCGAAAATCAGCCGTTTTTGCTCGAACATTAAATGCCTCCAAATGGTATTTAATTAACTTCCCGGGGTGAAGAAACCCTTTTTGAGAACTCAGAGTGAGTAAATTGGCTATTTTAATGCACTTTTAACCATTCCATAAATCTTGTGTTTAGGGCCCCTGAAAGCATGAAAATCACTTTAAACATGCTAATTTTAGCTCTAACACTGATGATCCACCTACAAATGTGAACTGACGCTCAAAAATAAAACATTTGAAAACGGACCATTTTCCACATTTCTGAAGCATGACGTAATGGGGGGGTGTTATCTCTTTTGTCGAAAATCAGACGTTTTTGCTCGAACATTAAATGCCTCCAAATGGTATTTAATTAACTTCCCGGGGTGAAGAAACCCTTTTTGAGAACTCAGAGTGAGTAAATTGGCCATTTTCATGCACTTTTAACCATTCCATAAATCTTGTGTTTAGGGCCCCTGGAAGAATGAAAATCACTTTAAACATGCTAATTTTAGCTCTAACACTGATAATCCACCTACAAATGTGAACTGACGTTCAAAAATAAAACATTTGAAAACGGACCATTTTCCACATTTCAGAAGCATGACGTAATGGGGGGGTGTTATCTCTTTTGTCGAAAATCAGCCGTTTTTGCTCGAACATTAAATGCCTCTAAATGGTATTTAATTAACTTCCCGAGCCCCTGGAAGCATGAAAATCACTTTAAACATGCTAATTTTAGCTCTAACACTGATGATCCACCTACAAATGTGAACTGACGTTCAAAAATAAAACATTTGAAAACGGACCATTTTCCACATTTCTGAAGCATGACGTAATGGGGGGGGTGTTATCTCTTTTGTCGAAAATCAGCTGTCATTGCTTGAACATTAAATGCCTCCAAATGGTATTTAATTAACTTCCCGGGGTGAAGAAACCCTTTTTGAGAACTCAGAGTGAGTAAATTGGCAATTTTCATGCACTTTTAACCATTCCATACATCTTGTGTTTAGGGCCCCTGGAAGCATGAAAATCACTTTAAACATGCTAATTTTAGCTCTAACACTGATGATCCACCTACAAATGTGAACTGACGTTCAAAAATAAAACATTTGAAAACGGACCATTTTCCACATTTCTGAAGCATGACGTAATGGGGGGGTGTTATCTCTTTTGTCGAAAATCAGCCGTTTTTGCTCGAACATTAAATGCCTCCAAATGGTATTTAAATAACTTCCCGAGCCCCTGGAAGCATGAAAATCACTTTAAACATGCTAATTTTAGCTCTAACACTGATGATCCACCTACAAATGTGAACTGACGTTCAAAAATAAAACATTTGAAAACGGACCATTTTCCACATTTCTGAAGCATGACGTAATGGGGGGGTGTTATCTCTTTTGTCGAAAATCAGCCGTTTTTGCTCGAACATTAAATGCCTCCAAATGGTATTTATTTCACTTCCCGGGGTGAAGAAACCCTTTTTGAGAACTCAGAGTGAGTAAATTGGCCATTTTTATGCACTTTTAACCATTCCATAAATCTTGTGTTTTGGGCCCCTGGAAGCATGAAAATCACTTTAAACATGCTAATTTTAGCTCTAACACTGATGATCCATCTACAAATGTGAACTGACGTTCAAAAATAAAACATTTGAAAACGGACCATTTTCCACATTTCTGAAGCAAGACGTAATGGGGGGGTGTTATCTCTTTTGTCGAAAATCAGCCGTTTTTGCTCGAACATTAAATGCCTCCAAATGGTATTTAATTAACTTCCCGGGGTGAAGAAACCCTTTTTGAGAACTCAGAGTGAGTAAATTGGCCATTTTCATGCACTTTTAACCATTCCATAAATCTTGTGTTTAGGGCCCCTGGAAGCATGAAAATCACTTTAAACATGCTAATTTTAGCTCTAACACTGATGATCCACCTACAAATGTGAACTGACGTTCAAAAATAAAACATTTGAAAACGGACCATTTTCCACATTTCTGAAGCATGTCGTAATGGGGGGTGTTATCTCTTTTGTCGAAAATCAGCCGTTTTTGCTCGAACATTAAATGCCTCCAAATGGTATTTAATTAACTTCCTGAGCCCCTGAAGCATGAAAATCACTTTAAACATGCTAATTTTAGCTCTAACACTGATGATCCACCTACAAATGTGAACTGACGTTCAAAAATAAAACATTTGAAAACGGACCATTTTCCACATTTCTGAAGCATGACGTAAGGGGGGGTGTTATCTCTTTTGTCGAAAATCAGCCGTTTTTGCTCAAACATTAAATGCCTCCAAATGGTATTTAATTAACTTCCCGGGGTGAAGAAACCCTTTTTGAGAACTCAGAGTGAGTAAATTCGCCATTTTCATGCACTTTTAACCAGTCCATAAATCTTGTGTTTAGGGCTCCTGGAAGCATGAAAATCACTTTAAACATGCTAATTTTAGCTCTAACACTGATGATCCACCTACAAATGTGAACTGACGTTCAAAAATAAAACATTTGAAAACTGACCATTTTCCACATTTCTGAAGCATGACGTAATGGGGGGGTGTTATCTCTTTTGTCGAAAATCAGCCGTTTTTGCTCGAACATTAAATGCCTCCAAATGGTATTTAATTAACTTCCCGGGGTGAAGAAACCCTTTTTGAGAACTCAGAGTGAGTAAATTGGCTATTTTAATGCACTTTTAACCATTCCATAAATCTTGTGTTTAGGGCCCCTGAAAGCATGAAAATCACTTTAAACATGCTAATTTTAGCTCTAACACTGATGATCCACCTACAAATGTGAACTGACGCTCAAAAATAAAACATTTGAAAACGGACCATTTTCCACATTTCTGAAGCATGACGTAATGGGGGGGTGTTATCTCTTTTGTCGAAAATCAGACGTTTTTGCTCGAACATTAAATGCCTCCAAATGGTATTTAATTAACTTCCCGGGGTGAAGAAACCCTTTTTGAGAACTCAGAGTGAGTAAATTGGCCATTTTCATGCACTTTTAACCATTCCATAAATCTTGTGTTTAGGGCCCCTGGAAGAATGAAAATCACTTTAAACATGCTAATTTTAGCTCTAACACTGATAATCCACCTACAAATGTGAACTGACGTTCAAAAATAAAACATTTGAAAACGGACCATTTTCCACATTTCTGAAGCATGACGTAATGGGGGGGTGTTATCTCTTTTGTCGAAAATCAGCCGTTTTTGCTCGAACATTAAATGCCTCTAAATGGTATTTAATTAACTTCCCGAGCCCCTGGAAGCATGAAAATCACTTTAAACATGCTAATTTTAGCTCTAACACTGATGATCCACCTACAAATGTGAACTGACGTTCAAAAATAAAACATTTGAAAACGGACCATTTTCCACATTTCTGAAGCATGACGTAATGGGGGGGGTGTTATCTCTTTTGTCGAAAATCAGCTGTCATTGCTTGAACATTAAATGCCTCCAAATGGTATTTAATTAACTTCCCGGGGTGAAGAAACCCTTTTTGAGAACTCAGAGTGAGTAAATTGGCAATTTTCATGCACTTTTAACCATTCCATACATCTTGTGTTTAGGGCCCCTGGAAGCATGAAAATCACTTTAAACATGCTAATTTTAGCTCTAACACTGATGATCCACCTACAAATGTGAACTGACGTTCAAAAATAAAACATTTGAAAACGGACCATTTTCCACATTTCTGAAGCATGACGTAATGGGGGGGTGTTATCTCTTTTGTCGAAAATCAGCCGTTTTTGCTCGAACATTAAATGCCTCCAAATGGTATTTAAATAACTTCCCGAGCCCCTGGAAGCATGAAAATCACTTTAAACATGCTAATTTTAGCTCTAACACTGATGATCCACCTACAAATGTGAACTGACGTTCAAAAATAAAACATTTGAAAACGGACCATTTTCCACATTTCTGAAGCATGACGTAATGGGGGGGTGTTATCTCTTTTGTCGAAAATCAGCCGTTTTTGCTCGAACATTAAATGCCTCCAAATGGTATTTATTTCACTTCCCGAGCCCCTGGAAGCATGAAAATCACTTTAAACATGCTAATTTTAGCTCTAACACTGATGATCCACCTACAAATGTGAACTGACGTTCAAAAATAAAACATTTGAAAACGGACCATTTTCCACATTTCTGAAGCATGACGTAATGGGGGGGGGTGTTATCTCTTTTGTCGAAAATCAGCCGTTTTTGCTCGAACATTAAATGCCTCCAAATGGTATTTATTTCACTTCCCGAGCCCCTGGAAGCATGAAAATCACTTTAAACATGCTAATTTTAGCTCTAACACTGATGATCCACCTACAAATGTGAACTGACGTTCAAAAATAAAACATTTGAAAACGAACCATTTTCCACATTTCTGAAGCATGACGTAATGGGGGGGTGTTATCTCTTTTGTCGAAAATCAGCCGTTTTTGCTCGAACATTAAATGCCTCCAAATGGTATTTATTTCACTTCCCGGGGTGAAGAAACCCTTTTTGAGAACTCAGAGTGAGTAAATTGGCCATTTTCATGCACTTTTAACCATTCCATAAATCTTGTGTTTTGGGCCCCTGGAAGCATGAAAATCACTTTAAACATGCTAATTTTAGCTCTAACACTGATAATCCACCTACAAATGTGAACTGACGTTCAAAAATAAAACATTTGAAAACGGACCATTTTCCACATTTCTGAAGCATGACGTAATGGGGGGGTGTTATCTCTTTTGTCGAAAATCAGCCGTTTTTGCTCGAACATTAAATGCCTCTAAATGGTATTTAATTAACTTCCCGAGCCCCTGGAAGCATGAAAATCACTTTAAACATGCTAATTTTAGCTCTAACACTGATGATCCACCTACAAATGTGAACTGACGTTCAAAAATAAAACATTTGAAAACGGACCATTTTCCACATTTCTGAAGCATGACGTAATGGGGGGGGTGTTATCTCTTTTGTCGAAAATCAGCTGTCATTGCTTGAACATTAAATGCCTCCAAATGGTATTTAATTAACTTCCCGGGGTGAAGAAACCCTTTTTGAGAACTCAGAGTGAGTAAATTGGCAATTTTCATGCACTTTTAACCATTCCATACATCTTGTGTTTAGGGCCCCTGGAAGCATGAAAATCACTTTAAACATGCTAATTTTAGCTCTAACACTGATGATCCACCTACAAATGTGAACTGACGTTCAAAAATAAAACATTTGAAAACGGACCATTTTCCACATTTCTGAAGCATGACGTAATGGGGGGGTGTTATCTCTTTTGTCGAAAATCAGCCGTTTTTGCTCGAACATTAAATGCCTCCAAATGGTATTTAAATAACTTCCCGAGCCCCTGGAAGCATGAAAATCACTTTAAACATGCTAATTTTAGCTCTAACACTGATGATCCACCTACAAATGTGAACTGACGTTCAAAAATAAAACATTTGAAAACGGACCATTTTCCACATTTCTGAAGCATGACGTAATGGGGGGGTGTTATCTCTTTTGTCGAAAATCAGCCGTTTTTGCTCGAACATTAAATGCCTCCAAATGGTATTTATTTCACTTCCCGAGCCCCTGGAAGCATGAAAATCACTTTAAACATGCTAATTTTAGCTCTAACACTGATTATCCACCTACAAATGTGAACTGACATTCAAAAATAAAACATTTGAAAACGGACCATTTTCCACATTTCTGAAGCATGACGTAATGGGGGGGTGTTATCTCTTTTGTCGAAAATCAGCCGTTTTTGCTCGAACATTAAATGCCTCCAAATGGTATTTAATTAACTTCCCGGGGTGAAGAAACCCTTTTTGAGAACTCAGAGTGAGTAAATTGGCCATTTTCATGCACTTTTAACCATTCCATAAATCTTATGTTTTGGGCCCCTGGAAGCATGAAAATCACTTTAAACATGCTAATTTTAGCTCTAACACTGATGATCCACCTACAAATGTGAACTGACGTTCAAAAATAAAACATTTGAAAACGGACCATTTTCCACATTTCTGAAGCATGACGTAATGGGGGGGTGTTATCTCTTTTGTCGAAAATCAGCCGTTTTTGCTCGAACATTAAATGCCTCCAAATTGTATTTATTTCACTTCCCGAGCCCCTGGAAGCATGAAAATCACTTTAAACATGCTAATTTTAGCTCTAACACTGATGATCCACCTACAAATGTGAACTGACGTTCAAAAATAAAACATTTGAAAACGGACCATTTTCCACATTTCTGAAGCATGACGTAATGGGGGGGGTGTTATCTCTTTTGTCGAAAATCAGCCGTTTTTGCTCAAACATTAAATGCCTCCAAATGGTATTTAATTAACTTCCCGGGGTGAAGAAACCCTTTTTGAGAACTCAGAGTGAGTAAATTCGCCATTTTCATGCACTTTTAACCAGTCCATAAATCTTGTGTTTAGGGCTCCTGGAAGCATGAAAATCACTTTAAACATGCTAATTTTAGCTCTAACACTGATGATCCACCTACAAATGTGAACTGACGTTCAAAAATAAAACATTTGAAAACGGACCATTTTCCACATTTCTGAAGCATGACGTAATGGGGGGGGGTTATCTCTTTTGTCGAAAATCAGCCGTTTTTGCTCGAACATTAAATGCCTCCAAATGGTATTTAATTAACTTCCCGGGGTGAAGAAACCCTTTTTGAGAACTCAGAGTGAGTAAATTGGCTATTTTAATGCACTTTTAACCATTCCATAAATCTTGTGTTTAGGGCCCCTGAAAGCATGAAAATCACTTTAAACATGCTAATTTTAGCTCTAACACTGATGATCCACCTACAAATGTGAACTGACGCTCAAAAATAAAACATTTGAAAACGGACCATTTTCCACATTTCTGAAGCATGACGTAATGGGGGGGTGTTATCTCTTTTGTCGAAAATCAGACGTTTTTGCTCGAACATTAAATGCCTCCAAATGGTATTTAATTAACTTCCCGGGGTGAAGAAACCCTTTTTGAGAACTCAGAGTGAGTAAATTGGCCATTTTCATGCACTTTTAACCATTCCATAAATCTTGTGTTTAGGGCCCCTGGAAGAATGAAAATCACTTTAAACATGCTAATTTTAGCTCTAACACTGATAATCCACCTACAAATGTGAACTGACGTTCAAAAATAAAACATTTGAAAACGGACCATTTTCCACATTTCTGAAGCATGACGTAATGGGGGGGTGTTATCTCTTTTGTCGAAAATCAGCCGTTTTTGCTCGAACATTAAATGCCTCTAAATGGTATTTAATTAACTTCCCGAGCCCCTGGAAGCATGAAAATCACTTTAAACATGCTAATTTTAGCTCTAACACTGATGATCCACCTACAAATGTGAACTGACGTTCAAAAATAAAACATTTGAAAACGGACCATTTTCCACATTTCTGAAGCATGACGTAATGGGGGGGGTGTTATCTCTTTTGTCGAAAATCAGCTGTCATTGCTTGAACATTAAATGCCTCCAAATGGTATTTAATTAACTTCCCGGGGTGAAGAAACCCTTTTTGAGAACTCAGAGTGAGTAAATTGGCAATTTTCATGCACTTTTAACCATTCCATACATCTTGTGTTTAGGGCCCCTGGAAGCATGAAAATCACTTTAAACATGCTAATTTTAGCTCTAACACTGATGATCCACCTACAAATGTGAACTGACGTTCAAAAATAAAACATTTGAAATCGGACCATTTTCCACATTTCTGAAGCATGACGTAATGGGGGGGTGTTATCTCTTTTGTCGAAAATCAGCCGTTTTTGCTCGAACATTAAATGCCTCCAAATGGTATTTAAATAACTTCCCGAGCCCCTGGAAGCATGAAAATCACTTTAAACATGCTAATTTTAGCTCTAACACTGATGATCCACCTACAAATGTGAACTGACGTTCAAAAATAAAACATTTGAAAACGGACCATTTTCCACATTTCTGAAGCATGACGTAATGGGGGGGTGTTATCTCTTTTGTCGAAAATCAGCCGTTTTTGCTCGAACATTAAATGCCTCCAAATGGTATTTATTTCACTTCCCGAGCCCCTGGAAGCATGAAAATCACTTTAAACATGCTAATTTTAGCTCTAACACTGATGATCCACCTACAAATGTGAACTGACGTTCAAAAATAAAACATTTGAAAACGGACCATTTTCCACATTTCTGAAGCATGACGTAATGGGGGGGGGTGTTATCTCTTTTGTCGAAAATCAGCCGTTTTTGCTCGAACATTAAATGCCTCCAAATAGTATTTATTTCACTTCCCGAGCCCCTGGAAGCATGAAAATCACTTTAAACATGCTAATTTTAGCTCTAACACTGATGATCCACCTACAAATGTGAACTGACGTTCAAAAATAAAACATTTGAAAACGGACCATTTTCCACATTTCTGAAGCATGACGTAATGGGGGGGGGTGTTATCTCTTTTGTCGAAAATCAGCCGTTTTTGCTCGAACATTAAATGCCTCCAAATGGTATTTATTTCACTTCCCGAGCCCCTGGAAGCATGAAAATCACTTTAAACATGCTAATTTTAGCTCTAACACTGATGATCCACCTACAAATGTGAACTGACGTTCAAAAATAAAACATTTGAAAACGAACCATTTTCCACATTTCTGAAGCATGACGTAATGGGGGGGTGTTATCTCTTTTGTCGAAAATCAGCCGTTTTTGCTCGAACATTAAATGCCTCCAAATGGTATTTATTTCACTTCCCGGGGTGAAGAAACCCTTTTTGAGAACTCAGAGTGAGTAAATTGGCCATTTTCATGCACTTTTAACCATTCCATAAATCTTGTGTTTTGGGCCCCTGGAAGCATGAAAATCACTTTAAACATGCTAATTTTAGCTCTAACACTGATGATCCACCTACAAATGTGAACTGACGTTCAAAAATAAAACATTTGAAAACGGACCATTTTCCACATTTCTGAAGCATGACGTAATGGGGGGGTGTTATCTCTTTTGTCGAAAATCAGCCGTTTTTGCTCGAACATTAAATGCCTCCAAATGGTATTTATTTCACTTCCCGAGCCCCTGGAAGCATGAAAATCACTTTAAACATGCTAATTTTAGCTCTAACACTGATTATCCACCTACAAATGTGAACTGACGTTCAAAAATAAAACATTTGAAAACGGACCATTTTCCACATTTCTGAAGCATGACGTAATGGGGGGGTGTTATCTCTTTTGTCGAAAATCAGCCGTTTTTGCTCGAACATTAAATGCCTCCAAATGGTATTTAATTAACTTCCCGGGGTGAAGAAACCCTTTTTGAGAACTCAGAGTGAGTAAATTGGCCATTTTCATGCACTTTTAACCATTCCATAAATCTTATGTTTTGGGCCCCTGGAAGCATGAAAATCACTTTAAACATGCTAATTTTAGCTCTAACACTGATGATCCACCTACAAATGTGAACTGACGTTCAAAAATAAAACATTTGAAAACGGACCATTTTCCACATTTCTGAAGCATGACGTAATGGGGGGGTGTTATCTCTTTTGTCGAAAATCAGCCGTTTTTGCTCGAACATTAAATGCCTCCAAATTGTATTTATTTCACTTCCCGAGCCCCTGGAAGCATGAAAATCACTTTAAACATGCTAATTTTAGCTCTAACACTGATGATCCACCTACAAATGTGAACTGACGTTCAAAAATAAAACATTTGAAAACGGACCATTTTCCACATTTCTGAAGCATGACGTAATGGGGGGGGGTGTTATCTCTTTTGTCGAAAATCAGCCGTTTTTGCTCAAACATTAAATGCCTCCAAATGGTATTTAATTAACTTCCCGGGGTGAAGAAACCCTTTTTGAGAACTCAGAGTGAGTAAATTCGCCATTTTCATGCACTTTTAACCAGTCCATAAATCTTGTGTTTAGGGCTCCTGGAAGCATGAAAATCACTTTAAACATGCTAATTTTAGCTCTAACACTGATGATCCACCTACAAATGTGAACTGACGTTCAAAAATAAAACATTTGAAAACGGACCATTTTCCACATTTCTGAAGCATGACGTAATGGGGGGGGTTATCTCTTTTGTCGAAAATCAGCCGTTTTTGCTCGAACATTAAATGCCTCCAAATGGTATTTAATTAACTTCCCGGGGTGAAGAAACCCTTTTTGAGAACTCAGAGTGAGTAAATTGGCTATTTTAATGCACTTTTAACCATTCCATAAATCTTGTGTTTAGGGCCCCTGAAAGCATGAAAATCACTTTAAACATGCTAATTTTAGCTCTAACACTGATGATCCACCTACAAATGTGAACTGACGCTCAAAAATAAAACATTTGAAAACGGACCATTTTCCACATTTCTGAAGCATGACGTAATGGGGGGGTGTTATCTCTTTTGTCGAAAATCAGACGTTTTTGCTCGAACATTAAATGCCTCCAAATGGTATTTAATTAACTTCCCGGGGTGAAGAAACCCTTTTTGAGAACTCAGAGTGAGTAAATTGGCCATTTTCATGCACTTTTAACCATTCCATAAATCTTGTGTTTAGGGCCCCTGGAAGAATGAAAATCACTTTAAACATGCTAATTTTAGCTCTAACACTGATAATCCACCTACAAATGTGAACTGACGTTCAAAAATAAAACATTTGAAAACGGACCATTTTCCACATTTCTGAAGCATGACGTAATGGGGGGGTGTTATCTCTTTTGTCGAAAATCAGCCGTTTTTGCTCGAACATTAAATGCCTCTAAATGGTATTTAATTAACTTCCCGAGCCCCTGGAAGCATGAAAATCACTTTAAACATGCTAATTTTAGCTCTAACACTGATGATCCACCTACAAATGTGAACTGACGTTCAAAAATAAAACATTTGAAAACGGACCATTTTCCACATTTCTGAAGCATGACGTAATGGGGGGGGTGTTATCTCTTTTGTCGAAAATCAGCTGTCATTGCTTGAACATTAAATGCCTCCAAATGGTATTTAATTAACTTCCCGGGGTGAAGAAACCCTTTTTGAGAACTCAGAGTGAGTAAATTGGCAATTTTCATGCACTTTTAACCATTCCATACATCTTGTGTTTAGGGCCCCTGGAAGCATGAAAATCACTTTAAACATGCTAATTTTAGCTCTAACACTGATGATCCACCTACAAATGTGAACTGACGTTCAAAAATAAAACATTTGAAAACGGACCATTTTCCACATTTCTGAAGCATGACGTAATGGGGGGGTGTTATCTCTTTTGTCGAAAATCAGCCGTTTTTGCTCGAACATTAAATGCCTCCAAATGGTATTTAAATAACTTCCCGAGCCCCTGGAAGCATGAAAATCACTTTAAACATGCTAATTTTAGCTCTAACACTGATGATCCACCTACAAATGTGAACTGACGTTCAAAAATAAAACATTTGAAAACGGACCATTTTCCACATTTCTGAAGCATGACGTAATGGGGGGTGTTATCTCTTTTGTCGAAAATCAGCCGTTTTTGCTCGAACATTAAATGCCTCCAAATGGTATTTATTTCACTTCCCGAGCCCCTGGAAGCATGAAAATCACTTTAAACATGCTAATTTTAGCTCTAACACTGATGATCCACCTACAAATGTGAACTGACGTTCAAAAATAAAACATTTGAAAACGGACCATTTTCCACATTTCTGAAGCATGACGTAATGGGGGGGGGTGTTATCTCTTTTGTCGAAAATCAGCCGTTTTTGCTCGAACATTAAATGCCTCCAAATGGTATTTATTTCACTTCCCGAGCCCCTGGAAGCATGAAAATCACTTTAAACATGCTAATTTTAGCTCTAACACTGATGATCCACCTACAAATGTGAACTGACGTTCAAAAATAAAACATTTGAAAACGAACCATTTTCCACATTTCTGAAGCATGACGTAATGGGGGGGTGTTATCTCTTTTGTCGAAAATCAGCCGTTTTTGCTCGAACATTAAATGCCTCCAAATGGTATTTATTTCACTTCCCGGGGTGAAGAAACCCTTTTTGAGAACTCAGAGTGAGTAAATTGGCCATTTTCATGCACTTTTAACCATTCCATAAATCTTGTGTTTTGGGCCCCTGGAAGCATGAAAATCACTTTAAACATGCTAATTTTAGCTCTAACACTGATGATCCACCTACAAATGTGAACTGACGTTCAAAAATAAAACATTTGAAAACGGACCATTTTCCACATTTCTGAAGCATGACGTAATGGGGGGGTGTTATCTCTTTTGTCGAAAATCAGCCGTTTTTGCTCGAACATTAAATGCCTCCAAATGGTATTTATTTCACTTCCCGAGCCCCTGGAAGCATGAAAATCACTTTAAACATGCTAATTTTAGCTCTAACACTGATTATCCACCTACAAATGTGAACTGACGTTCAAAAATAAAACATTTGAAAACGGACCATTTTCCACATTTCTGAAGCATGACGTAATGGGGGGTGTTATCTCTTTTGTCGAAAATCAGCCGTTTTTGCTCGAACATTAAATGCCTCCAAATGGTATTTAATTAACTTCCCGGGGTGAAGAAACCCTTTTTGAGAACTCAGAGTGAGTAAATTGGCCATTTTCATGCACTTTTAACCATTCCATAAATCTTATGTTTTGGGCCCCTGGAAGCATGAAAATCACTTTAAACATGCTAATTTTAGCTCTAACACTGATGATCCACCTACAAATGTGAACTGACGTTCAAAAATAAAACATTTGAAAACGGACCATTTTCCACATTTCTGAAGCATGACGTAATGGGGGGGTGTTATCTCTTTTGTCGAAAATCAGCCGTTTTTGCTCGAACATTAAATGCCTCCAAATTGTATTTATTTCACTTCCCGAGCCCCTGGAAGCATGAAAATCACTTTAAACATGCTAATTTTAGCTCTAACACTGATGATCCACCTACAAATGTGAACTGACTTTCAAAAATAAAACATTTGAAAAGGGACCATTTTCCACATTTCTGAAGCATGACGTAATGGGGGGGTGTTATCTCTTTTGTCGAAAATCAGCCGTTTTTGCTCGAACATTAAATGCCTCCAAATGGTATTTATTTCACTTCCCGGGGTGAAGAAACCCTTTTTGAGAACTCAGAGTGAGTAAATTGGCCATTTTTATGCACTTTTAACCATTCCATAAATCTTGTGTTTTGGGCCCCTGGAAGCATGAAAATCACTTTAAACATGCTAATTTTAGCTCTAACACTGATGATCCACCTACAAATGTGAACTGACGTTCAAAAATAAAACATTTGAAAACGGACCATTTTCCACATTTCTGAAGCATGACGTAATGGGGGGGTGTTATCTCTTTTGTCGAAAATCAGCCGTTTTTGCTCGAACATTAAATGCCTCCAAATGGTATTTAATTAACTTCCCGGGGTGAAGAAACCCTTTTTGAGAACTCAGAGTGAGTAAATTGGCCATTTTCATGCACTTTTAACCATTCCATAAATCTTGTGTTTTGGGCCCCTGGAAGCATGAAAATCACTTTAAACATGCTAATTTTAGCTCTAACACTGACGATCCACCTACAAATGTGAACTGACGTTCAAAAATAAAACATTTGAAAACGGACCATTTTCCACATTTCTGAAGCATGACGTAATGGGGGGGTGTTATCTCTTTTGTCGAAAATCAGCCGTTTTTGCTCGAACATTAAATGCCTCCAAATGGTATTTAATTAACTTCCCGAGCCCCTGGAAGCATGAAAATCACTTTAAACATGCTAATTTTAGCTCTAACACTGATGATCCACCTACAAATGTGAACTGACGTTCAAAAATAAAACATTTGAAAACGGGCCATTTTCCACATTTCTGAAGCATGACGTAATGGGGGGGTGTTATCTCTTTTGTCGAAAATCAGCCGTTTTTGCTCGAACATTAAATGCCTCCAAATGGTATTTATTTCACTTCCCGAGCCCCTGGAAGCATGAAAATCACTTTAAACATGCTAATTTTAGCTCTAACACTGATGATCCACCTACAAATGTGAACTGACGTTCAAAAATAAAACATTTGAAAACGGACCATTTTCCACATTTCTGAAGCATGACGTAATGGGGGGGTGTTATCTCTTTTGTCGAAAATCAGCCGTTTTTGCTCGAACATTAAATGCCTCCAAATGGTATTTAATTAACTTCCTGGGGTGAAGAAACCCTTTTTGAGAACTCAGAGTGAGTAAATTGGCCATTTTCATGCACTTTTAACCATTCCATAAATCTTGTGTTTAGGGCCCCTGGAAGCATGAAAATCACTTTAAACATGCTAATTTTAGCTCTAACACTGATGATCCATCTACAAATGTGAACTGACGTTCAAAAATAAAACATTTGAAAACGGACCATTTTCCACATTTCTGAAGCAAGACGTAATGGGGGGGTGTTATCTCTTTTGTCGAAAATCAGCCGTTTTTGCTCGAACATTAAATGCCTCCAAATGGTATTTAATTAACTTCCCGGGGTGAAGAAACCCTTTTTGAGAACTCAGAGTGAGTAAATTGGCCATTTTCATGCACTTTTAACCATTCCATAAATCTTGTGTTTAGGGCCCCTGGAAGCATGAAAATCACTTTAAACATGCTAATTTTAGCTCTAACACTGATGATCCACCTACAAATGTGAACTGACGTTCAAAAATAAAACATTTGAAAACGGACCATTTTCCACATTTCTGAAGCATGACGTAATGGGGGGGTGTTATCTCTTTTGTCGAAAATCAGCCGTTTTTGCTCGAACATTAAATGCCTCCAAATGGTATTTAATTAACTTCCTGAGCCCCTGGAAGCATGAAAATCACTTTAAACATGCTAATTTTAGCTCTAACACTGATGATCCACCTACAAATGTGAACTGACGTTCAAAAATAAAACATTTGAAAACGGACCATTTTCCACATTTCTGAAGCATGACGTAATGGGGGGGTATTATCTCTTTTGTCGAAAATCAGCCGTTTTTGCTCAAACATTAAATGCCTCCAAATGGTATTTAATTAACTTCCCGGGGTGAAGAAACCCTTTTTGAGAACTCAGAGTGAGTAAATTCGCCATTTTCATGCACTTTTAACCATTCCATAAATCTTGTGTTTAGGGCCCTGGATGCATGAAAATCACTTTAAACATGCTAATTTTAGCTCTAACACTGATGATCTACCTACAAATGTGAACTGACGTTCAAAAATAAAACATTTGAAAACGGACCATTTTCCACATTTCTGAAGCATGACGTAATGGGGGGGTGTTATCTCTTTTGTCGAAAATCAGCCGTTTTTGCTCGAACATTAAATGCCTCCAAATGGTATTTAATTAACTTCCCGGGGTGAAGAAACCCTTTTTGAGAACTCAGAGTGAGTAAATTGGCCATTTTAATGCACTTTTAACCATTCCATAAATCTTGTGTTTAGGGCCCCTGGAAGCATGAAAATCACTTTAAACATGCTAATTTTAGCTCTAACACTGATGATCCACCTACAAATGTGAACTGACGCTCAAAAATAAAACATTTGAAAACGGACCATTTTCCACATTTCTGAAGCATGACGTAATGGGGGGGTGTTATCTCTTTTCTCGAAAATCAGCCGTTTTTGCTCGAACATTAAATGCCTCCAAATGGTATTTAATTAACTTCCCGGGGTGAAGAAACCCTTTTTGAGAACTCAGAGTGAGTAAATTGGCCATTTTCATGCACTTTTAACCATTCCATAAATCTTGTGTTTAGGGCCCCTGGAAGCATGAAAATCACTTAAAACATGCTAATTTTAGCTCTAACACTGATAATCCACCTACAAATGTGAACTGACGTTCAAAAATAAAACATTTGAAAACTGACCATTTTCCACATTTCTGAAGCATGACGTAATGGGGGGGTGTTATCTCTTTTGTCGAAAATCAGCCGTTTTTGCTCGAACATTAAATGCCTCCAAATGGTATTTAATTAACTTCCCGGGGTGAAGAAACCCTTTTTGAGAACTCAGAGTGAGTAAATTGGCCATTTTCATGCACTTTTAACCATTCCATAAATCTTGTGTTTTGGGCCCCTGGAAGCATGAAAATCACTTTAAACATGCTAATTTTAGCTCTAACACTGATGATCCACCTACAAATGTGAACTGACGTTCAAAAATAAAACATTTGAAAACGGACCATTTTCCACATTTCTGAAGCATGACGTAATGGGGGGGTGTTATCTCTTTTGTCGAAAATCAGCCATTTTTGCTCGAACATTAAATGCCTCCAAATGGTATTTAATTAACTTCCTGGGGTGAAGAAACCCTTTTTGAGAACTCAGAGTGAGTAAATTGGCCATTTTCATGCACTTTTAACCATTCCATAAATCTTGTGTTTAGGGCCCCTGGAAGCATGAAAATCACTTTAAACATGCTAATTTTAGCTATAACACTGATGATCCATCTACAAATGTGAACTGACGTTCAAAAATAAAACATTTGAAAACGGACCATTTTCCACATTTCTGAAGCAAGACGTAATGGGGGGGTGTTATCTCTTTTGTCGAAAATCAGCCGTTTTTGCTCGAACATTAAATGCCTCCAAATGGTATTTAATTAACTTCCTGAGCCCCTGGAAGCATGAAAATCACTTTAAACATGCTAATTTTAGCTCTAACACTGATGATCCACCTACAAATGTGAACTGACGTTCAAAAATAAAACATTTGAAAACGGACCATTTTCCACATTTCTGAAGCATGACGTAATGGGGGGGTGTTATCTCTTTTGTCGAAAATCAGCCGTTTTTGCTCAAACATTAAATGCCTCCAAATGGTATTTAATTCACTTCCCGGGGTGAAGAAACCCTTTTTGAGAACTCAGAGTGAGTAAATTTGCCATTTTCATGCACTTTTAACCATTCCATAAATCTTGTGTTTAGGGCCCCTGGAAGCATGAAAATCACTTTAAACATGCTAATTTTAGCTCTAACACTGATGATCCACCTACAAATGTGAACTGACGTTCAAAAATAAAACATTTGAAAACGGACCATTTTCCACATTTCTGAAGCATGACGTAATGGGGGGGTGTCATCTCTTTTGTCGAAAATCAGCCGTTTTTGCTCGAACATTAAATGCCTCCAAATGGTATTTAATTAACTTCCCGGGGTGAAGAAACCCTTTTTGAGAACTCAGAGTGAGTAAATTGGCCATTTTAATGCACTTTTAACCATTCCATAAATCTTGTGTTTAGGGCCCCTGGAAGCATGAAAATCACTTTAAACATGCTAATTTTAGCTCTAACACTGATGATCCACCTACAAATGTGAACTGACGTTCAAAAATAAAACATTTGAAAACGGGCCATTTTCCACATTTCTGAAGCATGACGTAATGGGGGGGTGTTATCTCTTTTGTCGAAAATCAGCCGTTTTTGCTCGAACATTAAATGCCTCGAAATGGTATTTAATTAACTTCCCGAGCCCCTGGAAGCATGAAAATCACTTTAAACATGCTAATTTTAGCTCTAACACTGATGATCCACCTACAAATGTGAACTGATGTTCAAAAATAAAACATTTGAAAACGGACCATTTTCCACATTTCTGAAGCATGACGTAAAGGGGGGGTGTTATCTCTTTTGTCGAAAATCAGCCGTTTTTGCTGGAACATTAAATGCCTCCAAATGGTATTTAATTAACTTCCCGGGGTGAAGAAACCCTTTTTGAGAACTCAGAGTGAGTAAATTGGCCATTTTCATGCACTTTTAACCATTCCATAAATCTTGTGTTTTGGGCCCCTGGAAGCATGAAAATCACTTTAAACATGCTAATTTTAGCTCTAACACTGATGATCCACCTACAAATGTGAACTGACGTTCAAAAATAAAACATTTGAAAACGGACCATTTTCCACATTTCTGAAGCATGACGTAATAAGGGGGTGTTATCTCTTTTGTCGAAAATCAGCCGTTTTTGCTCGAACATTAAATGACTCCAAATGGTATTTAATTAACTTCCCGAGCCCCTGGAAGCATGAAAATCACTTTAAACATGCTAATTTTAGCTCTAACACTGATGATCCACCTACAAATGTGAACTGACGTTCAAAAATAAAACATTTGAAAACGGACCATTTTCCACATTTCTGAAGCATGACGTAATGGGGGGGTGTTATCTCTTTTGTCGAAAATCAGCCGTTTTTGCTCGAACATTAAATGCCTCCAAATGGTATTTATTTCACTTCCCGAGCCCCTGGAAGCATGAAAATCACTTTAAACATGCTAATTTTAGCTCTAACACTGATGATCCACCTACAAATGTGAACTGACGTTCAAAAATAAAACATTTGAAAACGGACCATTTTCCACATTTCTGAAGCATGACGTAATGGGGGGGTGTTATCTCTTTTGTCGAAAATCAGCCGTTTTTGCTCGAACATTAAATGCCTCCAAATGGTATTTAATTAACTTCCTGGGGTGAAGAAACCCTTTTTGAGAACTCAGAGTGAGTAAATTGGCCATTTTCATGCACTTTTAACCATTCCATAAATCTTGTGTTTAGGGCCCCTGGAAGCATGAAAATCACTTTAAACATGCTAATTTTAGCTCTAACACTGATGATCCATCTACAAATGTGAACTGACGTTCAAAAATAAAACATTTGAAAACGGACCATTTTCCACATTTCTGAAGCAAGACGTAATGGGGGGGTGTTATCTCTTTTGTCGAAAATCAGCCGTTTTTGCTCGAACATTAAATGCCTCCAAATGGTATTTAATTAACTTCCCGGGGTGAAGAAACCCTTTTTGAGAACTCAGAGTGAGTAAATTGGCCATTTTCATGCACTTTTAACCATTCCATAAATCTTGTGTTTAGGGCCCCTGGAAGCATGAAAATCACTTTAAACATGCTAATTTTAGCTCTAACACTGATGATCCACCTACAAATGTGAACTGACGTTCAAAAATAAAACATTTGAAAACGGACCATTTTCCACATTTCTGAAGCATGACGTAATGGGGGGGTGTTATCTCTTTTGTCGAAAATCAGCCGTTTTTGCTCGAACATTAAATGCCTCCAAATGGTATTTAATTAACTTCCTGAGCCCCTGGAAGCATGAAAATCACTTTAAACATGCTAATTTTAGCTCTAACACTGATGATCCACCTACAAATGTGAACTGACGTTCAAAAATAAAACATTTGAAAACGGACCATTTTCCACATTTCTGAAGCATGACGTAATGGGGGGGTATTATCTCTTTTGTCGAAAATCAGCCGTTTTTGCTCAAACATTAAATGCCTCCAAATGGTATTTAATTAACTTCCCGGGGTGAAGAAACCCTTTTTGAGAACTCAGAGTGAGTAAATTCGCCATTTTCATGCACTTTTAACCATTCCATAAATCTTGTGTTTAGGGCCCTGGATGCATGAAAATCACTTTAAACATGCTAATTTTAGCTCTAACACTGATGATCTACCTACAAATGTGAACTGACGTTCAAAAATAAAACATTTGAAAACGGACCATTTTCCACATTTCTGAAGCATGACGTAATGGGGGGGTGTTATCTCTTTTGTCGAAAATCAGCCGTTTTTGCTCGAACATTAAATGCCTCCAAATGGTATTTAATTAACTTCCCGGGGTGAAGAAACCCTTTTTGAGAACTCAGAGTGAGTAAATTGGCCATTTTAATGCACTTTTAACCATTCCATAAATCTTGTGTTTAGGGCCCCTGGAAGCATGAAAATCACTTTAAACATGCTAATTTTAGCTCTAACACTGATGATCCACCTACAAATGTGAACTGACGCTCAAAAATAAAACATTTGAAAACGGACCATTTTCCACATTTCTGAAGCATGACGTAATGGGGGGGTGTTATCTCTTTTCTCGAAAATCAGCCGTTTTTGCTCGAACATTAAATGCCTCCAAATGGTATTTAATTAACTTCCCGGGGTGAAGAAACCCTTTTTGAGAACTCAGAGTGAGTAAATTGGCCATTTTCATGCACTTTTAACCATTCCATAAATCTTGTGTTTAGGGCCCCTGGAAGCATGAAAATCACTTAAAACATGCTAATTTTAGCTCTAACACTGATAATCCACCTACAAATGTGAACTGACGTTCAAAAATAAAACATTTGAAAACTGACCATTTTCCACATTTCTGAAGCATGACGTAATGGGGGGGTGTTATCTCTTTTGTCGAAAATCAGCCGTTTTTGCTCGAACATTAAATGCCTCCAAATGGTATTTAATTAACTTCCCGGGGTGAAGAAACCCTTTTTGAGAACTCAGAGTGAGTAAATTGGCCATTTTCATGCACTTTTAACCATTCCATAAATCTTGTGTTTTGGGCCCCTGGAAGCATGAAAATCACTTTAAACATGCTAATTTTAGCTCTAACACTGATGATCCACCTACAAATGTGAACTGACGTTCAAAAATAAAACATTTGAAAACGGACCATTTTCCACATTTCTGAAGCATGACGTAATGGGGGGGTGTTATCTCTTTTGTCGAAAATCAGCCATTTTTGCTCGAACATTAAATGCCTCCAAATGGTATTTAATTAACTTCCTGGGGTGAAGAAACCCTTTTTGAGAACTCAGAGTGAGTAAATTGGCCATTTTCATGCACTTTTAACCATTCCATAAATCTTGTGTTTAGGGCCCCTGGAAGCATGAAAATCACTTTAAACATGCTAATTTTAGCTATAACACTGATGATCCATCTACAAATGTGAACTGACGTTCAAAAATAAAACATTTGAAAACGGACCATTTTCCACATTTCTGAAGCAAGACGTAATGGGGGGGTGTTATCTCTTTTGTCGAAAATCAGCCGTTTTTGCTCGAACATTAAATGCCTCCAAATGGTATTTAATTAACTTCCCGGGGTGAAGAAACCCTTTTTGAGAACTCAGAGTGAGTAAATTGGCCATTTTCATGCACTTTTAACCATTCCATAAATCTTGTGTTTAGGGCCCCTGGAAGCATGAAAATCACTTTAAACATGCTAATTTTAGCTCTAACACTGATGATCCACCTACAAATGTGAACTGACGTTCAAAAATAAAACATTTGAAAACGGACCATTTTCCACATTTCTGAAGCATGACGTAATGGGGGGGTGTTATCTCTTTTGTCGAAAATCAGCCGTTTTTGCTCGAACATTAAATGCCTCCAAATGGTATTTAATTAACTTCCTGAGCCCCTGGAAGCATGAAAATCACTTTAAACATGCTAATTTTAGCTCTAACACTGATGATCCACCTACAAATGTGAACTGACGTTCAAAAATAAAACATTTGAAAACGGACCATTTTCCACATTTCTGAAGCATGACGTAATGGGGGGGTGTTATCTCTTTTGTCGAAAATCAGCCGTTTTTGCTCAAACATTAAATGCCTCCAAATGGTATTTAATTCACTTCCCGGGGTGAAGAAACCCTTTTTGAGAACTCAGAGTGAGTAAATTTGCCATTTTCATGCACTTTTAACCATTCCATAAATCTTGTGTTTAGGGCCCCTGGAAGCATGAAAATCACTTTAAACATGCTAATTTTAGCTCTAACACTGATGATCCACCTACAAATGTGAACTGACGTTCAAAAATAAAACATTTGAAAACGGACCATTTTCCACATTTCTGAAGCATGACGTAATGGGGGGGTGTCATCTCTTTTGTCGAAAATCAGCCGTTTTTGCTCGAACATTAAATGCCTCCAAATGGTATTTAATTAACTTCCCGGGGTGAAGAAACCCTTTTTGAGAACTCAGAGTGAGTAAATTGGCCATTTTAATGCACTTTTAACCATTCCATAAATCTTGTGTTTAGGGCCCCTGGAAGCATGAAAATCACTTTAAACATGCTAATTTTAGCTCTAACACTGATGATCCACCTACAAATGTGAACTGACGCTCAAAAATAAAACATTTGAAAACGGACCATTTTCCACATTTCTGAAGCATGACGTAATGGGGGGGTGTTATCTCTTTTGTCGAAAATCAGCAGTTTTTGCTCGAACATTAAATGCCTCCAAATGGTATTTAATTAACTTCCCGGGGTGAAGAAACCCTTTTTGAGAACTCAGAGTGAGTAAATTGGCCATTTTAATGCACTTTTAACCATTCCATAAATCTTGTGTTTAGGGCCCCTGGAAGCATGAAAATCACTTTAAACATGCTAATTTTAGCTCTAACACTGATGATCCATCTACAAATGTGAACTGACGTTCAAAAATAAAACATTTGAAAACGGACCATTTTCCACATTTCTGAAGCATGACGTAATGGGGGGGTGTTATCTCTTTTGTCGAAAATCAGCCGTTTTTGCTCGAAAATTAAATGCCTCCAAATGGTATTTAATTAACTTCCCGAGCCCCTGGAAGCATGAAAATCACTTTAAACATGCTAATTTTAGCTCTAACACTGATGATCCACCTACAAATGTGAACTGACGTTCAAAAATAAAACATTTGAAAACGGACCATTTTCCACATTTCTGAAGCATGACGTAATGGGGGGGTGTTATCTCTTTTGTCGAAAATCAGCCGTTTTTGCTCGAACATTAAATGCCTCTAAATGGTATTTAATTAACTTCCCGAGCCCCTGGAAGCATGAAAATCACTTTAAACATGCTAATTTTAGCTCTAACACTGATGATCCACCTACAAATGTGAACTGACGTTCAAAAATAAAACATTTGAAAACGGACCATTTTCACATTTCTGAAGCATGACGTAATGGGGGGGTGTTATCTCTTTTGTCGAAAATCAGCTGTCATTGCTTGAACATTAAATGCCTCCAAATGGTATTTAATTAACTTCCCGGGGTGAAGAAACCCTTTTTGAGAACTCAGAGTGAGTAAATTGGCCATTTTCATGCACTTTTAACCATTCCATAAATCTTGTGTTTAGGGCCCCTGGAAGCATGAAAATCACTTTAAACATGCTAATTTTAGCTCTAACACTGATGATCCACCTACAAATGTGAACTGACGTTCAAAAATAAAACATTTGAAAACGGACCATTTTCCACATTTCTGAAGCATGACGTAATGGGGGGGTGTTATCTCTTTTGTCGAAAATCAGCCGTTTTTGCTCGAACATTAAATGCCTCCAAATGGTATTTAATTAACTTCCTGAGCCCCTGGAAGCATGAAAATCACTTTAAACATGCTAATTTTAGCTCTAACACTGATGATCCACCTACAAATGTGAACTGACGTTCAAAAATAAAACATTTGAAAACGGACCATTTTCCACATTTCTGAAGCATGACGTAAAGGGGGGGTGTTATCTCTTTTGTCGAAAA
This sequence comes from Lissotriton vulgaris, assembly GCF_964263255.1. NCBI lineage: Eukaryota > Metazoa > Chordata > Amphibia > Caudata > Salamandridae > Lissotriton > Lissotriton vulgaris. The sequence continues at coordinate 12,909 of NW_028245241.1, read as the reverse complement.
TCAGCCGTTTTTGCTCAAACATTAAATGCCTCCAAATGGTATTTAATTAACTTCCCGGGGTGAAGAAACCCTTTTTGAGAACTCAGAGTGAGTAAATTCGCCATTTTCATGCACTTTTATCCATTCCATAAATCTTGTGTTTAGGGCCCCTGGAAGCATGAAAATCACTTTAAACATGCTAATTTTAGCTCTAACACTGATGATCCACCTACAAATGTGAACTGACGTTCAAAAATAAAACATTTGAAAACAGACCATTTTCCACATTTCTGAAGCATGACGTAATGGGGGGGTGTTATCTCTTTTGTCGAAAATCAGCCGTTTTTGCTCGAACATTAAATGCCTCCAAATGGTATTTAATTAACTTCCCGGGGTGAAGAAACCCTTTTTGAGAACTCAGAGTGAGTAAATTGGCCATTTTAATGCACTTTTAACCATTCCATAAATCTTGTGTTTAGGGCCCCTGGAAGCATGAAAAATCACTTTAAACATGCTAATTTTAGCTCTAACACTGATGATCCACCTACAAATGTGAACTGACGTTCAAAAATAAAACATTTGAAAACGGACCATTTTCCACATTTCTGAAGCATGACGTAATGGGGGGGTGTTATCTCTTTTGTCGAAAATCAGCCGTTTTTGCTCGAACATTAAAATCCTCCAAATAGTATTTAATTAACTTCCTGGGGTGAAGAAACCCTTTTTGAGAACTCAGAGTGAGTAAATTGGCCATTTTCATGCACTTTTAACCATTCCATAAATCTTGTGTTTAGGGCCCCTGGAAGCATGAAAATCACTTTAAACATGCTAATTTTAGCTCTAACACTGATGATCCATCTACAAATGTGAACTGACGTTCAAAAATAAAACCTTTGAAAACGGACCATTTTCCACATTTCTGAAGCAAGACGTAATGGGGGGGTGTTATCTCTTTTGTCGAAAATCAGCCGTTTTTGCTCGAACATTAAATGCCTCCAAATGGTATTTAATTAACTTCCCGGGGTGAAGAAACCCTTTTTGAGAACTCAGAGTGAGTAAATTGGCCATTTTCATGCACTTTTAACCATTCCATAAATCTTGTGTTTAGGGCCCCTGGAAGCATGAAAATCACTTTAAACATGCTAATTTTAGCTCTAACACTGATGATCCACCTACAAATGTGAACTGACGTTCAAAAATAAAACATTTGAAAACGGACCATTTTCAACATTTCTGAAGCATGACGTAATCGGGGGGTGTTATCTCTTTTGTCGAACATCAGCCGTTTTTGCTCGAACATTAAATGCCTCCAAATGGTATTTAATTAACTTCCTGAGCCCCTGGAAGCATGAAAATCACTTTAAACATGCTAATTTTAGCTCTAACACTGATGATCCACCTACAAATGTGAACTGACGTTCAAAAATAAAACATTTGAAAACGGACCATTTTCCACATTTCTGAAGCATGACGTAATGGGGGGGTGTTATCTCTTTTGTCGAAAATCAGCCGTTTTTGCTCAAACATTAAATGCCTCCAAATGGTATTTAATTAACTTCCCGGGGTGAAGAAACCCTTTTTGAGAACTCAGAGTGAGTAAATTTGCCATTTTCATGCACTTTTAACCATTCCATAAATCTTGTGTTTAGGGCCCCTGGAAGCATGAAAATCACTTTAAACATGCTAATTTTAGCTCTAACACTGATGATCCACCTACAAATGTGAACTGACGTTCAAAAATAAAACATTTGAAAACGGACCATTTTCCACATTTCTGAAGCATGACGTAATGGGGGGGTGTCATCTCTTTTGTCGAAAATCAGCCGTTTTTGCTCGAACATTAAATGCCTCCAAATGGTATTTAATTAACTTCCCGGGGTGAAGAAACCCTTTTTGAGAACTCAGAGTGAGTAAATTGGCCATTTTAATGCACTTTTAACCATTCCATAAATCTTGTGTTTAGGGCCCCTGGAAGCATGAAAATCACTTTAAACATGCTAATTTTAGCTCTAACACTGATGATCCACCTACAAATGTGAACTGACGCTCAAAAATAAAACATTTGAAAACGGACCATTTTCCACATTTCTGAAGCATGACGTAATGGGGGGGTGTTATCTCTTTTGTCGAAAATCAGCCGTTTTTGCTCGAACATTAAATGCCTCCAAATGGTATTTAATTAACTTCCCGGGGTGAAGAAACCCTTTTTGAGAACTCAGAGTGAGTAAATTGGCCATTTTAATGCACTTTTAACCATTCCATAAATCTTGTGTTTAGGGCCCCTGGAAGCATGAAAATCACTTTAAACATGCTAATTTTAGCTCTAACACTGATAATCCACCTACAAATGTGAACTGACGTTCAAAAATAAAACATTTGAAAACGGACCATTTTCCACATTTCTGAAGCATGACGTAATGGGGGGGTGTTATCTCTTTTGTCGAAAATCAGCCGTTTTTGCTCGAACATTAAATGCCTCTAAATGGTATTTAATTAACTTCCCGAGCCCCTGGAAGCATGAAAATCACTTTAAACATGCTAATTTTAGCTCTAACACTGATGATCCACCTACAAATGTGAACTGACGTTCAAAAATAAAACATTTGAAAACGGACCATTTTCCACATTTCTGAAGCATGACGTAAAGGGGGGGTGTTATCTCTTTTGTCGAAAATCAGCCGTTTTTGCTCAAACATTAAATGCCTCCAAATGGTATTTAATTAACTTCCCGGGGTGAAGAAACCCTTTTTGAGAACTCAGAGTGAGTAAATTCGCCATTTTCATGCACTTTTATCCATTCCATAAATCTTGTGTTTAGGGCCCCTGGAAGCATGAAAATCACTTTAAACATGCTAATTTTAGCTCTAACACTGATGATCCACCTACAAATGTGAACTGACGTTCAAAAATAAAACATTTGAAAACAGACCATTTTCCACATTTCTGAAGCATGACGTAATGGGGGGGTGTTATCTCTTTTGTCGAAAATCAGCCGTTTTTGCTCGAACATTAAATGCCTCCAAATGGTATTTAATTAACTTCCCGAGCCCCTGGAAGCATGAAAATCACTTTAAACATGCTAATTTTAGCTCTAACACTGATGATCCACCTACAAATGTGAACTGACGTTCAAAAATAAAACATTTGAAAACGGACCATTTTCCACATTTCTGAAGCATGACATAATGGGGGGGTGTTATCTCTTTTGTCGAAAATCAGCCGTTTTTGCTCGAACATTAAATGCCTCCAAATGGTATTTATTTCACTTCCCGAGCCCCTGGAAGCATGAAAATCACTTTAAACATGCTAATTTTAGCTCTAACACTGATGATCCACCTACAAATGTGAACTGACGTTCAAAAATAAAACATTTGAAAACGGACCATTTTCCACATTTCTGAAGCATGACGTAATGGGGGGGTGTTATCTCTTTTGTCGAAAATCAGCCGTTTTTGCTCGAACATTAAATGCCTCCAAATGGTATTTAATTAACTTCCCGAGCCCCTGGAAGCATGACAATCACTTTAAACATGCTAATTTTAGCTCTAGCACTGATGATCCACCTAAAATGTGAACTGACGTTCAAAAATAAAACATTTGAAAACGGACCATTTTCCACATTTCTGAAGCATGACGTAATGGGGGGGTGTTATCTCTTTTGTCGAAAATCAGCCGTTTTTGCTGGAACATTAAATGCCTCCAAATGGTATTTAATTAACTTCCCGGGGTGAAGAAACCCTTTTTGAGAACTCAGAGTGAGTAAATTGGCCATTTTCATGCACTTTTAACCATTCCATAAATCTTGTGTTTTGGGCCCCTGGAAGCATGAAAATCACTTTAAACATGCTAATTTTAGCTCTAACACTGATGATCCACCTACAAATGTGAACTGACGTTCAAAAATAAAACATTTGAAAACGGACCATTTTCCACATTTCTGAAGCATGACGTAATGGGGGGGTGTTATCTCTTTTGTCGAAAATCAGCCGTTTTTGCTCAAACATTAAATGCCTCCAAATGGTATTTAATTAACTTCCCGGGGTGAAGAAACCCTTTTTGAGAACTCAAAGTGAGTAAATTTGCCATTTTCATGCACTTTTACCCATTCCATAAATCTTGTGTTTAGGGCCCCTGGAAGCATGAAAATCACTTTAAACATGCTAATTTTAGCTCTAACACTGATGATCCACCTACAAATGTGAACTAACGTTCAAAAATAAAACATTTGAAAACGGACCATTTTCCACATTTCTGAAGCATGACGTAATGGGGGGGTGTCATCTCTTTTGTCGAAAATCAGCCGTTTTTGCTCGAACATTAAATGCCTCCAAATGGTATTTAATTAACTTCCCGGGGTGAAGAAACCCTTTTTGAGAACTCAGAGTGAGTAAATTGGCCATTTTAATGCACTTTTAACCATTCCATAAATCTTGTGTTTAGGGCCCCTGGAAGCATGAAAATCACTTTAAACATGCTAATTTTAGCTCTAACACTGATGATCCACCTACAAATGTGAACTGACGCTCAAAAATAAAACATTTGAAAACGGACCATTTTCCACATTTCTGAAGCATGACGTAATGGGGGGGTGTTATCTCTTTTGTCGAAAATCAGCCGTTTTTGCTCGAACATTAAATGCCTCCAAATGGTATTTAATTAACTTCCCGGGGTGAAGAAACCCTTTTTGAGAACTCAGAGTGAGTAAATTGGCCATTTTAATGCACTTTTAACCATTCCATAAATCTTGTGTTTAGGGCCCCTGGAAGCATGAAAATCACTTTAAACATGCTAATTTTAGCTCTAACACTGATAATCCACCTACAAATGTGAACTGACGTTCAAAAATAAAACATTTGAAAACGGACCATTTTCCACATTTCTGAAGCATGACGTAATGGGGGGGTGTTATCTCTTTTGTTGAAAATCAGCCGTTTTTGCTCGAACATTAAATGCCTCTAAATGGTATTTAATTAACTTCCCGAGCCCCTGGAAGCATGAAAATCACTTTAAACATGCTAATTTTAGCTCTAACACTGATGATCCACCTACAAATGTGAACTGACGTTCAAAAATAAAACATTTGAAAACGGACCATTTTCCACATTTCTGAAGCATGACGTAAAGGGGGGGTGTTATCTCTTTTGTCGAAAATCAGCCGTTTTTGCTCAAACATTAAATGCCTCCAAATGGTATTTAATTAACTTCCCGGGGTGAAGAAACCCTTTTTGAGAACTCAGAGTGAGTAAATTCGCCATTTTCATGCACTTTTATCCATTCCATAAATCTTGTGTTTAGGGCCCCTAGAAGCATGAAAATCACTTTAAACATGCTAATTTTAGCTCTAACACTGATGATCCACCTACAAATGTGAACTGACGTTCAAAAATAAAACATTTGAAAACAGACCATTTTCCACATTTCTGAAGCATGACGTAATGGGGGGGTGTTATCTCTTTTGTCGAAAATCAGCCGTTTTTGCTCGAACATTAAATGCCTCCAAATGGTATTTAATTAACTTCCCGAGCCCCTGGAAGCATGAAAATCACTTTAAACATGCTAATTTTAGCTCTAACACTGATGATCCACCTACAAATGTGAACTGACGTTCAAAAATAAAACATTTGAAAACGGACCATTTTCCACATTTCTGAAGCATGACGTAATGGGGGGGTGTTATCTCTTTTGTCGAAAATCAGCCGTTTTTGCTCGAACATTAAATGCCTCCAAATGGTATTTATTTCACTTCCCGAGCCCCTGGAAGCATGAAAATCACTTTAAACATGCTAATTTTAGCTCTAACACTGATGATCCACCTACAAATGTGAACTGACGTTCAAAAATAAAACATTTGAAAACGGACCATTTTCCACATTTCTGAAGCATGACGTAATGGGGGGGTGTTATCTCTTTTGTCGAAAATCAGCCGTTTTTGCTCGAACATTAAATGCCTCCAAATGGTATTTAATTAACTTCCCGAGCCCCTGGAAGCATGACAATCACTTTAAACATGCTAATTTTAGCTCTAACACTGATGATCCACCTAAAATGTGAACTGACGTTCAAAAATAAAACATTTGAAAACGGACCATTTTCCACATTTCTGAAGCATGACGTAATGGGGGGGTGTTATCTCTTTTGTCGAAAATCAGCCGTTTTTGCTGGAACATTAAATGCCTCCAAATGGTATTTAATTAACTTCCCGGGGTGAAGAAACCCTTTTTGAGAACTCAGAGTGAGTAAATTGGCCATTTTCATGCACTTTTAACCATTCCATAAATCTTGTGTTTTGGGCCCCTGGAAGCATGAAAATCACTTTAAACATGCTAATTTTAGCTCTAACACTGATGATCCACCTACAAATGTGAACTGACGTTCAAAAATAAAACATTTGAAAACGGACCATTTTCCACATTTCTGAAGCATGACGTAATGGGGGGGTGTTATCTCTTTTGTCGAAAATCAGCCGTTTTTGCTCGAACATTAAATGCCTCCAAATGGTATTTAATTAACTTCCCGAGCCCCTGGAAGCATGACAATCACTTTAAACATGCTAATTTTAGCTCTAACACTGATGATCCACCTACAAATGTGAACTGACGTTCAAAAATAAAACATTTGAAAACGGACCATTTTCCACATTTCTGAAGCATGACGTAATGGGGGGGTGTTATCTCTTTTGTCGAAAATCAGCCGTTTTTGCTCGAACATTAAATGCCTCCAAATGGTATTTAATTAACTTCCCGGGGTGAAGAAACCCTTTTTGAGAACTCAGAGTGAGTAAATTGGCATTTTAATGCACTTTTAACCATTCCATAAATCTTGTGTTTAGGGCCCCTGGAAGCATGAAAAATCACTTTAAACATGCTAATTTTAGCTCTAACACTGATGATCCACCTACAAATGTGAACTGACGTTCAAAAATAAAACATTTGAAAACGGACCATTTTCCACATTTCTGAAGCATGACGTAATGGGGGGGTGTTATCTCTTTTGTCGAAAATCAGCCGTTTTTGCTCGAACATTAAAATCCTCCAAATAGTATTTAATTAACTTCCTGGGGTGAAGAAACCCTTTTTGAGAACTCAGAGTGAGTAAATTGGCCATTTTCATGCACTTTTAACCATTCCATAAATCTTGTGTTTAGGGCCCCTGGAAGCATGAAAATCACTTTAAACATGCTAATTTTAGCTCTAACACTGATGATCCACCTACAAATGTGAACTGACGTTCAAAAATAAAACATTTGAAAACGGACCATTTTCCACATTTCTGAAGCATGACGTAATGGGGGGGTGTTATCTCTTTTGTCGAAAATCAGCCGTTTTTGCTCAAACATTAAATGCCTCCAAATGGTATTTAATTAACTTCCCGGGGTGAAGAAACCCTTTTTGAGAACTCAGAGTGAGTAAATTTGCCATTTTCATGCACTTTTAACCATTCCATAAATCTTGTGTTTAGGGCCCCTGGAAGCATGAAAATCACTTTAAACATGCTAATTTTAGCTCTAACACTGATGATCCACCTACAAATGTGAACTGACGTTCAAAAATAAAACATTTGAAAACGGACCATTTTCCACATTTCTGAAGCATGACGTAATGGGGGGGTGTCATCTCTTTTGTCGAAAATCAGCCGTTTTTGCTCGAACATTTAATGCCTCCAAATGGTATTTAATTAACTTCCCGGGGTGAAGAAACCCTTTTTGAGAACTCAGAGTGAGTAAATTGGCCATTTTAATGCACTTTTAACCATTCCATAAATCTTGTGTTTAGGGCCCCTGGAAGCATGAAAATCACTTTAAACATGCTAATTTTAGCTCTAACACTGATGATCCACCTACAAATGTGAACTGACGCTCAAAAATAAAACATTTGAAAACGGACCATTTTCCACATTTCTGAAGCATGACGTAATGGGGGGGTGTTATCTCTTTTGTCGAAAATCAGCCGTTTTTGCTCGAACATTAAATGCCTCCAAATGGTATTTAATTAACTTCCCGGGGTGAAGAAACCCTTTTTGAGAACTCAGAGTGAGTAAATTGGCCATTTTAATGCACTTTTAACATTCCATAAATCTTGTGTTTAGGGCCCCTGGAAGCATGAAAATCACTTTAAACATGCTAATTTTAGCTCTAACACTGATAATCCACCTACAAATGTGAACTGACGTTCAAAAATAAAACATTTGAAAACGGACCATTTTCCACATTTCTGAAGCATGACGTAATGGGGGGGGTGTTATCTCTTTTGTCGAAAATCAGCCGTTTTTGCTCGAACATTAAATGCCTCTAAATGGTATTTAATTAACTTCCCGAGCCCCTGGAAGCATGAAAATCACTTTAAACATGCTAATTTTAGCTCTAACACTGATGATCCACCTACAAATGTGAACTGACGTTCAAAAATAAAACATTTGAAAACGGACCATTTTCCACATTTCTGAAGCATGACGTAAAGGGGGGGTGTTATCTCTTTTGTCGAAAATCAGCCGTTTTTGCTCAAACATTAAATGCCTCCAAATGGTATTTAATTAACTTCCCGGGGTGAAGAAACCCTTTTTGAGAACTCAGAGTGAGTAAATTCGCCATTTTCATGCACTTTTATCCATTCCATAAATCTTGTGTTTAGGGCCCCTGGAAGCATGAAAATCACTTTAAACATGCTAATTTTAGCTCTAACACTGATGATCCACCTACAAATGTGAACTGACGTTCAAAAATAAAACATTTGAAAACAGACCATTTTCCACATTTCTGAAGCATGACGTAATGGGGGGGTGTTATCTCTTTTGTCGAAAATCAGCCGTTTTTGCTCGAACATTAAATGCCTCCAAATGGTATTTAATTAACTTCCCGAGCCCCTGGAAGCATGAAAATCACTTTAAACATGATAATTTTAGCTCTAACACTGATGATCCACCTACAAATGTGAACTGACGTTCAAAAATAAAACATTTGAAAACGGACCATTTTCCACATTTCTGAAGCATGACATAATGGGGGGGTGTTATCTCTTTTGTCGAAAATCAGCCGTTTTTGCTCGAACATTAAATGCCTCCAAATGGTATTTATTTCACTTCCCGAGCCCCTGGAACCATGAAAATCACTTTAAACATGCTAATTTTAGCTCTAACACTGATGATCCACCTACAAATGTGAACTGACGTTCAACAATAAAACATTTGAAAACGGACCATTTTCCACATTTCTGAAGCATGACGTAATGGGGGGGTGTTATCTCTTTTGTCGAAAATCAGCCGTTTTTGCTCGAACATTAAATGCCTCCAAATGGTATTTAATTAACTTCCCGAGCCCCTGGAAGCATGACAATCACTTTAAACATGCTAATTTTAGCTCTAACACTGATGATCCACCTAAAATGTGAACTGACGTTCAAAAATAAAACATTTGAAAACGGACCATTTTCCACATTTCTGAAGCATGACGTAATGGGGGGGTGTTATCTCTTTTGTCGAAAATCAGCCGTTTTTGCTCGAACATTAAATGCCTCCAAATGGTATTTAATTAACTTCCCGGGGTGAAGAAACCCTTTTTGAGAACTCAGAGTGAGTAAATTGGCCATTTTAATGCACTTTTAACCATTCCATAAATCTTGTGTTTAGGGCCCCTGGAAGCATGAAAATCACTTTAAACATGCTAATTTTAGCTCTAACACTGATAATCCACCTACAAATGTGAACTGACGTTCAAAAATAAAACATTTGAAAACGGACCATTTTCCACATTTCTGAAGCATGACGTAATGGGGGGGGTGTTATCTCTTTTGTCGAAAATCAGCCGTTTTTGCTCGAACATTAAATGCCTCTAAATGGTATTTAATTAACTTCCCGAGCCCCTGGAAGCATGAAAATCACTTTAAACATGCTAATTTTAGCTCTAACACTGATGATCCACCTACAAATGTGAACTGACGTTCAAAAATAAAACATTTGAAAACGGACCATTTTCCACATTTCTGAAGCATGACGTAATGGGGGGGTGTTATCTCTTTTGTCGAAAATCAGCCGTTTTTGCTCAAACATTAAATGCCTCCAAATGGTATTTAATTAACTTCCCGGGGTGAAGAAACCCTTTTTGAGAACTCAGAGTGAGTAAATTGGCCATTTTCATGCACTTTTAACCATTCCATAAATCTTGTGTTTTGGGCCCCTGGAAGCATGAAAATCACTTTAAACATGCTAATTTTAGCTCTAACACTGATGATCCACCTACAAATGTGAACTGACGTTCAAAAATAAAACATTTGAAAACGGACCATTTTCCACATTTCTGAAGCATGACGTAATGGGGGGGTGTTATCTCTTTTGTCGAAAATCAGCCGTTTTTGCTCGAACATTAAATGCCTCCAAATGGTATTTAATTAACTTCCCGAGCCCCTGGAAGCATGAAAATCACTTTAAACATGCTAATTTTAGCTCTAACACTGATGATCCACCTACAAATGTGAACTGACGTTCAAAAATAAAACATTTGAAAACGGACCATTTTCCACATTTCTGAAGCATGACGTAATGGGGGGGTGTCATCTCTTTTGTCGAAAATCAGCCGTTTTTGCTCGAACATTAAATGCCTCCAAATGGTATTTAATTAACTTCCCGGGGTGAAGAAACCCTTTTTGAGAACTCAGAGTGAGTAAATTCGCCATTTTCATGCACTTTTAACCAGTCCATAAATCTTGTGTTTAGGGCTCCTGGAAGCATGAAAATCACTTTAAACATGCTAATTTTAGCTCTAACACTGATGATCCACCTACAAATGTGAACTGACGTTCAAAAATAAAACATTTGAAAACGGACCATTTTCCACATTTCTGAAGCATGACGTAATGGGGGGGGGTTATCTCTTTTGTCGAAAATCAGCCGTTTTTGCTCGAACATTAAATGCCTCCAAATGGTATTTAATTAACTTCCCGGGGTGAAGAAACCCTTTTTGAGAACTCAGAGTGAGTAAATTGGCTATTTTAATGCACTTTTAACCATTCCATAAATCTTGTGTTTAGGGCCCCTGAAAGCATGAAAATCACTTTAAACATGCTAATTTTAGCTCTAACACTGATGATCCACCTACAAATGTGAACTGACGCTCAAAAATAAAACATTTGAAAACGGACCATTTTCCACATTTCTGAAGCATGACGTAATGGGGGGGTGTTATCTCTTTTGTCGAAAATCAGACGTTTTTGCTCGAACATTAAATGCCTCCAAATGGTATTTAATTAACTTCCCGGGGTGAAGAAACCCTTTTTGAGAACTCAGAGTGAGTAAATTGGCCATTTTCATGCACTTTTAACCATTCCATAAATCTTGTGTTTAGGGCCCCTGGAAGAATGAAAATCACTTTAAACATGCTAATTTTAGCTCTAACACTGATAATCCACCTACAAATGTGAACTGACGTTCAAAAATAAAACATTTGAAAACGGACCATTTTCCACATTTCTGAAGCATGACGTAATGGGGGGGTGTTATCTCTTTTGTCGAAAATCAGCCGTTTTTGCTCGAACATTAAATGCCTCTAAATGGTATTTAATTAACTTCCCGAGCCCCTGGAAGCATGAAAATCACTTTAAACATGCTAATTTTAGCTCTAACACTGATGATCCACCTACAAATGTGAACTGACGTTCAAAAATAAAACATTTGAAAACGGACCATTTTCCACATTTCTGAAGCATGACGTAATGGGGGGGGTGTTATCTCTTTTGTCGAAAATCAGCTGTCATTGCTTGAACATTAAATGCCTCCAAATGGTATTTAATTAACTTCCCGGGGTGAAGAAACCCTTTTTGAGAACTCAGAGTGAGTAAATTGGCAATTTTCATGCACTTTTAACCATTCCATACATCTTGTGTTTAGGGCCCCTGGAAGCATGAAAATCACTTTAAACATGCTAATTTTAGCTCTAACACTGATGATCCACCTACAAATGTGAACTGACGTTCAAAAATAAAACATTTGAAATCGGACCATTTTCCACATTTCTGAAGCATGACGTAATGGGGGGGTGTTATCTCTTTTGTCGAAAATCAGCCGTTTTTGCTCGAACATTAAATGCCTCCAAATGGTATTTAAATAACTTCCCGAGCCCCTGGAAGCATGAAAATCACTTTAAACATGCTAATTTTAGCTCTAACACTGATGATCCACCTACAAATGTGAACTGACGTTCAAAAATAAAACATTTGAAAACGGACCATTTTCCACATTTCTGAAGCATGACGTAATGGGGGGGTGTTATCTCTTTTGTCGAAAATCAGCCGTTTTTGCTCGAACATTAAATGCCTCCAAATGGTATTTATTTCACTTCCCGAGCCCCTGGAAGCATGAAAATCACTTTAAACATGCTAATTTTAGCTCTAACACTGATGATCCACCTACAAATGTGAACTGACGTTCAAAAATAAAACATTTGAAAACGGACCATTTTCCACATTTCTGAAGCATGACGTAATGGGGGGGGGTGTTATCTCTTTTGTCGAAAATCAGCCGTTTTTGCTCGAACATTAAATGCCTCCAAATAGTATTTATTTCACTTCCCGAGCCCCTGGAAGCATGAAAATCACTTTAAACATGCTAATTTTAGCTCTAACACTGATGATCCACCTACAAATGTGAACTGACGTTCAAAAATAAAACATTTGAAAACGGACCATTTTCCACATTTCTGAAGCATGACGTAATGGGGGGGGGTGTTATCTCTTTTGTCGAAAATCAGCCGTTTTTGCTCGAACATTAAATGCCTCCAAATGGTATTTATTTCACTTCCCGAGCCCCTGGAAGCATGAAAATCACTTTAAACATGCTAATTTTAGCTCTAACACTGATGATCCACCTACAAATGTGAACTGACGTTCAAAAATAAAACATTTGAAAACGAACCATTTTCCACATTTCTGAAGCATGACGTAATGG